>NW_003303718.1:1285374-1288259 GCF_000142945.1 Phytophthora infestans T30-4 | reverse complement strand
GCAATACGTGTAGTCCATGTGTACCAACAATTAAAAGTACAGCCAATGTTTAAGATGATTATATGGTCGTAATATATATGCTAGAAAAAATTTGTTGTGTAGGAACACCTCAGAAACGTACTACCATGCTCATGACCAGTGAATACGTTGATAAAGAGGCCGTGCGATGGAGCAAAGCTGTGTATACTATTGTCGGCATTGATGGCTATCGCGTTCAAATCCGATCTAAGAACGGGCACACGCTCTACAAAGCTCCAAATGATGTCAAAATCGTACAATCTCAAACAACGGATGCCGCAATCAACAGAGGTGATATTCTCGAAGTAAAACAAATCTTAGACCACAAGAAATTGAAAAATGGAAAGTACAAGTATTTGATCAGTTGGGTGGGCAATGAGCTTGATTCCTGGGAGCCTCAAGATAATCTGCGGCTGAGTCAATAAGAATCGGAGGTCTAATTTTGCAAATGAGTACTGGAATGAAAAAAAAAACTGAACCAGCCATTCCTTCGTCGTAGCATATAATGAGTTGTTAGAGAAATCCTCTTTGCTTCGAGTTATGGGGTTCGATTATATCTGACTGAATATCATTCTTGGAAAATATAAATCATCTCAACTATATAGATAGATAGATATTACTACAAAGGCATAACTATGTGTTCAACCTGCTTAGAAACGGAACGTGAGCTCAATCAACTACGACGGAAGCTCTGGATTATCCAAGAGGTCAGTCGAATCAAATATGAGCTGGCTTTGTTAGACCCAGTTGCCAGTTTCCATTCAACGGTTGGTAACAAGCAACACCAAAAGTGTTTGGAAAAGATATTTGGTGTACCATTTCACTGCATCAAGGATCGTTACCTGAATATGTTAAGCGAGAGAAATCAGATTTGTCATTCTTATAGCTATGCCACTCATGATTCCACTATGCTAAGCTACTGGTAAATACGAGTGCTCATTTTTTATGTTTATTTATGATATATACGATTCACACAATGTTTCCCAATTTTAAATCGCTAGCTCAACGAGAACAAAAACGCCAAGACTTACTGGAGCGTAATCAGCGTCGGGTTCGACAAGCTTCGGGTAAGAGAAATATGTACGCGGAAGCTCAGTGGGCCAGCGACTCGGTTAAGGGTATCATTACTGACTCAAATAAATCTGCTGGAACAGCGCAGACAGATATCACGATCGGTCCTAATGACGAAACACCTGATGCTCTAAAAGTTCCACTTTTTTTGGAAATCTTAAAAAAAAATCCGAATGACAAAAATTCCAACAAAATCCCTGAGGTCTCAACTACCTCAGATGCTGCAGTAAATGTACGTCCTTCAGTTGTTGATGTGGGAACCGAGACGGATTTTCCGCTCGATAGCACCCCGAAGATGGTTGATATCAAGGTTGGACCAGATGCACCGATGAAGGCTAAAAAACGGGAAAAAAAGTATCGAAGAACGAGTTATTCAGTGACGATGAAAATGATGAAATTTTCGAACAAAAGAGAGCAAAGCTCATGGTTGCTGAACTATTTGGTTTTATCCGATTCTCACTGATGTACGTATTCATCCACTAGCTTCGACTCGGCGCCAGCTAACGAGATATTACATTGGAAAAGACGCTACTACCTATCAAGTTAAATCCAATAAATTAGTGTTAGTTCCGAGTATTGACTGGAACGAAACATTTACCACATTGGGGAGATTATGAAACATGATAAACGATTTCTTGACTATGTCAAAGAGGCGAATGAACGTGGTGAAATGGAATATGAAGATGCCACAACGCCATACCAAGTATGGAAACGTATTGGCGCCAAGAGAAAGCGAGTAAATGCTTCAATGAACGATGACGCGAATCGTAGTAAGCAAAGGCTTCAGGATAGTTTTGAGTTTGATAATTCGACCTCCCCACAGTCTAACGAGATGAGTAGTACGCTCAAAATGTTTTGGACCATTAGTAAAAACAAAGAGATGCTTGAGGCAAATGGACTTAAAAAGAAAATAGTTCCTATCCTCATTGGCACGGTAAAGTCCTCTCCAATTGATGGAGATGGTTATGTCTGGATTGAAGGTAATTCAGTTAGCGTATTCAGCAAGAGCAGCGATCGTCTTAAGCCTGCAATCACTAAAAAGGTCAATTGGCAAGCCACCCTTCATAGATTTATCAATACGATAAAGGATAAGGGCTTGGAACTGTCATCTATCGGTAAAAATGATGAAGAACGTATTGTTCAGGATTTCAAACCAGGAGAGGCCAGCTCAAAGCCTCGCCATGGAGTTCTAAGTGGAATCGATGAGGATATGGATCCAAAATTAACTAATGCTGATAATGACGGAAAGCAAATTCTCACAGAATATTACAAAATTCTTCAAGAGAAGAAAGTTAATATCCCTTTCCGTCTTAAGCCGATTGTTATGACTAGACATGGCATAAAACCTCATCGCGAATATTACTTTAGCGAGCCTATGATCCAACGTCCTCTACATATTAGAAATGATCAGCATAAACCTGTATCGGGTAACGCCTGATGAAGAATATCAGATGGATGGATACTTTTACTTCATTACTGAATGGGTTTGAAGAAGTGGAGCGTTACTTAGACGACGCAGGAGAACATGGGGAGGAAGAGAAGAAGCTGAACAAAGCTCGTCGCAAGAATTTGGAGGACAATCTTGCAATTATTAATGAAGCTATTCTCAAGAATGCTCATGATATCAGTCGATCAAGCTTTGAATATAATGAGCAGATGGCAAAAGCTCTATGATGAATCTAAAGCTGCATTCTTGAAGTACGCAGAGGCTCAATCACGATACGAAGAAGCCAAGAAAACTGTGGAATCGACGAATAGTAAATCCGCACGATCAGCTCTGAAGGCAGCGCAGTCCG
>NW_003303718.1:1278527-1284057 GCF_000142945.1 Phytophthora infestans T30-4 | reverse complement strand
GGGGGGGTTTCGGGGTTTCTCCTCCCGAGATTTTTGGGGATAGAGAAGGGTTCCCCCATCCGGGAACCGGTTCCCGCCCCCAAGGAGAGTGGCGTGTTTTGAAAACCCGAGAGGCAAATCACGGCTTTTTTGCCTCCTGGGGGAAGGGGGGTCAAAGCCCCGAGTCATTCAGGTTCAAGCGCCCCTCAGTGTAGGTGTCCCCTGGGCCCCAGTTGTTTCCCCAGCCGCCCAGTCTTGTCCGAACACCGAAAATTTGTTTGGGCGGAAAAAGCTGGCCCGTAGGGGGCCAGCGGCGAAACGGAGTCCATGGTACCCGGGCTCAAGATCCATGAAGGATGGCGCGGGGCACGTAACGGGACGCCCCGTGGCCTCGTTGTAGTACACATTAATGCGCTCCAGTTGCAGGTCTGAGTCGCCGTGGTACGAGCCCGTGGGGTCCACGCCGTGCTCGTCGGAGATGACCTCCCAGAACTTGGCACCGATCTGGTTACCACACTGACCACCCTGAATGTGATATAGCTTTGGCCTGATAGAAAGCATTCCATTCGTTATTAAAGTATTATCAAGCGTATCGAAGAAATTATTTCTTCTTGCATCGGAGGTAGTGTAAACCCCTGCGCTGGCTAAAATAGCCCCCGTCGCTTGGAGAGCTACAGCCACACTAGATACGGGGCCAATCGTTGAAACCAAGCCACCGCTTTTCAAAAAGTAAGATACACCGTTTCCAACTGAATCAATAGTTTGACTTACATTGACAGTTACCTGCAATCCTGCGTTAGGCGTTGCTGTGCCAATACCTACTCTTCCAGCATTTGTTCCTCCCAGAATCGTCAATCTTCGAGAATTATTGGTCATGAGAGCGAAATCATTATTCGATAACGTTCCAAAATACGCTCCATTGGTGCTAGTAGAATTCGCTCCATTATGCAGCTGTAAACCAAAGTTAACAGGCGACGAAGAATTAGATGATTCGCAGAATATTGGCATATCGTAACTAGTGGTGCCATCATTGAATGCGTTAGAACATTTAACACCTTGCGTCCGGACGGTACTTGCCCAGAACGCGTAAGCGCATGTCGTAAGATACGGTATATCAATGTTACTACGTATTTGTATGGGTGCACTTTTTGACGTGAGGTTAGGTGCATTAATTTTCAACAGGTTTTTCTTTCAATTTCGTAACTCTGACGGGATTCAGCGACAGTATTGCCTGCTCAATGTCGTAACTGACTGCAAGTGCAGTCAACAGATGGCTAAATTGCTTCACAGGCAGTCCACTTAAATCAAGAAACGCAAGGACGAAGGTACGATGGTTCAAGAAGCTGTGTATTTGAAACAAATCACTAATCAACTGACACGCAACCAAGCTCACTCGTCATCACTACCATTCTCGTTGTCACCACCGTTGCCGTCGTCGCTGCCAGCATCGTGACCAAGTCGAAGTTCCCGTCGCGTCTTCTTTCTTTGGCCAGCTTTCTGGCCGGGCCGACGGAGCACAATGCGCTTCCCTAAGTTTGGTGGGATAGCTTGCCCGGCGTCGAAGTCATCATGCCAGATATCATAGCATGTCTTCGCAACGCCCTTGTATTCCCGTCGAATACGGTTGCACAACCAGCATTTCGCATTATCAACGGAGCAGCGTTTCGCAAAAGAACGTTGTTGCGAAGGACTTCTTCTTTTCAGTACGCAAGAGCGCGCAGACCTTGCACGATCTCTGCCGACGTTTCTGGACCCCAGTAACGGTAACCCAATCTTCAGACTGCTGCAGCGCGTGCGTGAGGCGTACTGGGGTGCGCTGGCGCTTTTGGCTCGCAGGAGGCGGTGTTGCCTCCACTCCAGCAAATCTTCGGCTTTGAGTTGGGGAAGTTGATTTTGAAGGACGCAAAACCACTCTGAGCGCTTCATAGCAGCCATCCCCTTGATCTTGGCCCCCTCTATGTGCGTAAGATACGCATTTACCATGACCATGTCCAGCAAACCCAAAAAAAAAGAGTGCTTCCTAAAATATTTTTGTGGAAACTCGCCGCAAAATTTTGCGGTGAAAAAAAAATGTGAGAGAGAGATTTAATCTGGGGAAAACCACTCCCGCTCACCCCCATTTTGGGGGGTCCCCATAAAACCCAAAGGGGGACGGCCCTTCCCAACGGAAAGGAAAACTTTTTTATTTTTTGGGTCACATGTTGGCACGCCGCCCCCTTAAGGAGACCGTAAAGAAGATAATAGAACGGCTTCGGTCCCACCAAACACAGGAAATCATGGTCGGGATGCGATAGAGCGAGAGAACGAGAATGTACCGTGGGGTATGCTCACTGGGCGTGTCTTGCTCGTAGCCCTGAGATTCGGGTTGAAATCCAAGCCGGTTAGTCATGATCGTGCCCATAACATACACCTTTCATACACCTTTCATACTCAGGAGCTCAATCGCAAAGGAGCACGGACGAGTAGTAGTGATCGATCACGACGGTATGCCACTTGTGACGAGACTGGGCGAGAACAATCTTCAAATTCCGTACCACGGCTGCAGCTCCAGTCTTAAAGTCAACTGAGGTGTCAGGTCCACCAGCAGATGCACGCTTACCCACATAAACTTCGAACCTAGATAGTTACGACATTTACTGTTGTCAGGCAAACACAAAGTAGATAGTTACGACATACAAATTTTAAACGTACCTGTGGCAGTATGCCGTCTGCGCGTCACAGACCATAAATAGTTTGGACCCGTAGCGGTGAGGCTTGTCGGCCATGAACATCCGGGTCGTGTTCCGCTTCGACGTGGACGGTAGTATACCCTCATCAAACGAAAAAATAGCAGAAAGAGACCACCCCAGCAAAAAGCGCTCTTGGACCTTGTCAACAACGGGGCGAAGTTTCCAGAGTTTATCGTTACCGTGGTCAATCGTGTTGTCTACGAAGTGCAAGTCTCGCATGATACTCTGGCACCGGTCACGCGTCATGAACCGCCCGAAAAGACCGGCGGGAACAGCACCGTCTTCCACCATACTCCAGTGCGCACCAAATCGTTTCTTTTGAGGGCAGAGCATCCGTGCAACGAGGAGTCCAACAACGTGAAGAATCTCGTGTGTAGAGTATGCTGCCTTAGCCTTCACACGACGTGTAATCTGCTTGATAGCTTCACGCCGAAGGTCAGTCTGCCGTGCCTGAATGCTACGGGCGCGCTTGCCAGCTTGCTGTAGACCATATCGGTTCGTTTCAGCCGCGATAGAAACCCACAGAGACTTCGGCATGAAATAAAAGAAGTTGAGGATTGGCGATCTCCATAATTGCAGCAGGTTGGGCACAGGCCTTGCTTCTTCGGTGCCCAGTCCAGGGTACGCAGCAGCATCTGTCTCGTACTCCGAAGACACTGGCGTCCACTGCATTCCTCGTAGTGTCTGCTCTCTCTCCGTTGCAGCGGTTCTGCTAAGTGCGTTATTGCCCACCTGTAGTGCCGCAATGAAAGCCTTGTCCATTTCAACTGCGTCACTGTCGGACAGGACGTCGTCATCTTCCTCGGACATCCCGGCTCCGGAATCGCTGTTAATATCACTCATGCCGTCGTCGTCGCTATCACCCGAGCTGTAGTTCTCGTAGTCACTCGGCTTCTCCCCATCCAGCAAAACATTCACGTCCTCTTTGCCTGATAACGGCGTAAGTGTCCGTCGTCGAGGTTGAGACGCAGCGGCTTCTTCTTCGTCTACATCACCCTCGCTCTCTAATCCAGAAGCCTCCGAAAGTAAATGCAGTCCAGCAGCGGCCTCGCGGGCACCGCCGTCTTGTAGATCTCCTGAGGATAGATTGAATGCTCTGCTCACTGCAGTCTGCGACAGCTCGATGTCATCATCACTTGGGGTGCCGAACATTCGATCAATGGTATGCTGCGAAAGAAGGACACTCGTGTCGATCTGGGAAGGCCGAACGACGTCTTCCCCCTCGTGTTGTTGCTCTTCACCACTACTACCAGCTCCTGCTTGGTCTAGTTCCCCACCTTCTTCATCTCGGACTTGAGCATCAGCATCCGCCTCTTCCACCAAGCCACTGTCGAACGCGTAGTCCACGACTGATTTCTCCCCCACGAAGACGTGCGTGTTGTCAGGACTCGAGTAGCTCCACTCAGTCTGGAGGCCACTCGGACGCTTGGACTTCCACCCCGCCGCCCGAAGCTGCCGCCATAAGTGGCCAAAGTCAATATCGTGTGTAGCGGCAGCCGGCGCGGCGGGCTTCTCGCGTCGACTATTCCGTATGCGCACCATCCAGCAAAATGTCGAATGAGTGGCTGTTCACGACGTGGCTGATCCCCTTCCCCTGGCCTGGTTTTGACTTGTAGCAAAATGACCTCTCGCAGATTATATTTTTGTGGTAACTTGATTAAAGTATTGAAAAAACTTTTCCGAGCCATTTGCTAATGACCTTCGTGCAATGTCGTAATATACGACGTAACAAAAATAATATGTCGTCTTATACGACGTTCGTAAGCAAGGTGTTAATATACATATTCCCACTTTTCAATGTTACTGAAGCAGATCCATACGTTCCATTAGTATAAGGCGTCGTTGAGTTAAAAATTAGTCGATTCTGAGAATTCACAGCTGTTAGCAATAGGTTACATCCATATGTAAATGATCCAGTAGAATTGCTATTGGCAACCAAATTTAGCGTATTAGTACTACAGTAGTATGGAATTGAGTTCCTTCACTCCCACCCCAGGCCTGTGTTTCTAGAAGGTATCCGTTAAACCACCCAGATTGATAATTCGTTGTGAAACCAACCAATTTATTATTAGCTCGAATAATTTCTTTGTACTCGGCTGAACTACAGAGACATGGGCGGAGCAGGATTAAATATTCCAAGCTTGAAAATTAAATGGCACTACTTTAGTCAAGATTATTACATTAACATCACTGAAGGGGCAGCTGGTGCCTCTCAAGCTGTGGTGCTTAACCCGACTAAAGATTTCAATGGAAATCGTAATCTCACATGCACTGGTACTATTACTGGAATAACCGGATTGGTGACAGCGTCACTGACGTGCGATACGATTTCTAAATCCGGAAATCAAGAAATGAATGCAACCACGCTCAATATCAACCCAACAACTCTTCAACTACGCGGCACTACGGTCAGTGTTTCTGCGGCGCAATTAAATTACAACCAAGTCATAACCTTAGGTACGTTTCAAGGTTCTAGATACATGACACTAGACGCTAATGGAATGGGGATTATGCCTTTAGGGTAAGTCAGCTCAAACTGCATTCGATTCTACGAAGGAACAGCGAACAAGGAGTTGTTATCGATTTATCGTGATAGCGACGACGGCGCTTTGGTTATACGCAGTCGATACAAAAATTGAGTCCTTTATTAACACTATTCAGGAGTTGATCAAACAGGGGTGAGCGGTACTACAGTAGACACAGATTTGATAGTATACCAACGGATGTGATATTTGATTGAGCACCAGTCATGATCGTACCGTAATATCCTGATGATGAGTTAACAGCCCCAGCAACATCTAGTTTATAGGCTTGGGATTGAG
>NW_003303718.1:1274754-1278168 GCF_000142945.1 Phytophthora infestans T30-4 | reverse complement strand
TCACTGACACGATGAAGTTATTAGTGCTAATAGCTGCTGCACTGTTGAGTTTGGCCGCCGCCCCCGTCGCGGATGCTTCGCTGCACCTGCGTGTTCACATTCTGACCGAAAAAGCGGGACTTTACCAGCAGTGCGAGTGGGAGAACAAAGCCGTCAAGTGCGAAGCTGGCATGTTCTGCCAGATGAAGGAGAAACACTTTGGCTGGTGCATGAAAAAGAGCCCGGGACTAAACGACCAGTGCGGCGGCAAGAGTACCGACGGACCGTGGGCTGTGCCCTGCAGTGACAGCAATCTTAAGTGCGTGCTCATCTCGGACCAGTACAGCAAGTGTCAGAAGAAGACCGACCGCGAGAAGGTGAAAATGCCCAACCACCACAAGGGCGCGGGCGTTGAGGAGGAGAAAGTGGCGCTCAACGAGCGCTGCAAATTCGAGAACGGCACCAAGGGCTGTGCTTCTGGACTACAGTGTGTTGAGGACAGCGACTGGACTGGCATGTGCATGAAGAAGGAGGCAAATGTCTACGACCAGTGTGCTGGCCAGGAAATACGTGGCCTTTGGAAGGCGATGTGCCCTAAGGGTGCACTCTGAGTGACAACCCTTGACTCGCAGCGGGGTTCTCAGCAAGGGTTAAGCTGAAAGTCTTGGCTTGCAGAGGACTTAGCTTTGACAAACGAAGAAGCACAATGTATTTTCCTACTTATCTGCTGCGTGGCTGTCCACTACAGCACTTCAATATGGGAAAGGAAACATAGAATTCTGAGTCTCACGTAGTGTGCGTCAACTGGCATTCCATAGCGATCACCGTTACTGTAGGTGACGGTCTTGTTAGTACGTAGCCCTAAGTGTACCCTGGTTACATGAAGTGTGACACTTCACACTTCAGGAGTATGACACGTCATACTCCGGGGTATTCGATACAAGGTACCAAGGTCGTTCAAAGCCAACCATTGGTTAAATGACATTGCATTTCTATAGGTAACTAATAGTTTGTATTATTGTACTCGTCACAAGTCCTTGGACCAAAATGTAGCCATCTGTTATGAAGATTCAACAACCCAAATCCTTAAGCAACAGTTAGATATAAGGGGTAAAATCGGGCGTAGATTTCAAAAATGTGGTTAGAATTAGTCGTCGCTCTTCCTGGAGACCCAAAAGAATTGCCAATGGTTTGTCAAGTTCGTGAGCAGTGCCATCACTGATTCCGTAACGATGATATCCAATGCAATCAATTCCGACAAAGCCTGGAACTCGGACGCTGTTGTCACCACCTTTTTCACTTCGATCAACATCCTCACTCCAGGCAAATGAGGCAAGTAATGTGGAAACTTCTGGGCTATATCACTCAGCACAATCATATCCGTGCGACCAGCAAGAACAATATCGCGACCAGGGACTTCAACGGTGAGGATGTTTGCGCCTTTTTCCACACCAACCACGCAAAGCTTGTTATTCGTCAAGACATCGCCAATGTTGGCTACCACGTACTCACGATAAGGTTCCTTTTGCTGCTCCTCGGTACGGTCACTTTTCCACTTGAATTCCTTTGCTGGAGTTGGAACTCCACCGGCGAATTTAACTGTGTCCACAGGCGAAATCCGAATTTTCAAATCGTTCAAAAGGATGTTTCCCTTGGCTGAGTTCATTTCTGAGTGGACATATCGCGTACGCTTGGACAGCACAGTGTGCTCATACACTTTGTCGACCTTATCGAATAGACGATCCATCCTGGAAGTGTCACTCGCTGAACCACCAGCCCCATCTGGAACCACCACCAGCACGTGGATCGTCCTCTTCGTCGAAGCATCACCAAACAAGTCACCAATCTCGTCTGCTGGATCCATTTCCACGTCCAGCAGTGCCTTTACTTTCTCGGGAATAACACCACTCCGCATAGCAATCACGGCAGGATCCTTCGACTTCAGCCAGGCGCCGTCTTTCTTTGCCAGGAAGAGATGCAGCTTGTCTGCATCAACATCTTTGAAGTCATTCGGCTTCTTCGCCTTAATCACCTCCTTCAAGTCTCCCACCAGCTGGCTCACGTCGATGTCCACAGGGAAAGCACCTCCCGCCACACCAACGATCGCACAGACAAGCTTCACCATCTTTCCTCGAGCCGGCAGATTCTGGAATGAGGAAGAAGGGAGGGAGAATTTCTGGCGTACTTAAGCGGGAAAGAAGGGTGTGACATAGATTTTCAACCAATGATGAGACGCCACGTCGCGCTGGTCCGAACTAATTCTCAAGGTTGCGTCGTCAAAATAGCAGCTGCCTCGAAAGAACGTTCCAGGACTGGTCTCGCAGGTAAATTACGGAAAGTAAAAAAACTGCCAGCGTAATGTTCCATGTCGTACTACTAGCGTTTTCGTGGGAAATGCCTGATGCCGGGTTTCCAGATTCTGAAAAATTCAGGCGATTCTGCGGGGCCCAAAAAACTGAATTCGGAATTACTACAGCGATGGCGCTCTCTCGGAGTGAGTAATCGTTTGGCCTGGTTAAAAGCTTCGTACACTCTGGTTGCTTATACAAGTGTTTGGCCTTCTGTAGCCGCACAACTTTGTCAGTACAGCCATGTGTGTAATTGACGCACATGCTGCCGAGCTGTTCTGTGATACCGTACTGTACGTATTACGAAGTAGTACCGATATTAGTGATTGGATACTTTAAGAAGCATGTTTCCTGTTTATAATTTAAAAGAGAGTATGCAACCGCTATAACTAGTTTGCACTGCTCGCCACAATCGGGGTAGGAAGTTGAAGGTTGCTGCGCAACAGCAGTAGCGACTCAATAGCTAGGCCTTTTCGGTCGTCGTGGGCATCATGCTCTTGCTTGTGATCGGCCAAATAGTGCCACTCCATTCCTGCATGGATAAAAACATCTTAGAATATCGCATCCGCGTTATTGATTCACTAGATGATCTTCATACCGGGATGATCGGGCCCAGATCAACGTCGTCTGTATCCCAGCTGACGATTTTGTGCACTGCGGGAATCATGTGGTCGAACACAAACACAAGCGCCAGGGTGATCTGACCCAGCACGGCGTCGCCGAGCTCCATGGGTGTGTGTGGCTTGTACATCATTCTCTTATGCTTTTCTCTCAAGTTTTGTTGGTCTTGGTCTGGATGACGCACATTGGTAACTGAGTCTCAAAGGCACCCATTTCATTGACCACCATTCGTGATGGAGCATGTGTAGTTATTATAGGCAGCATAGAAAATGATTAGCGTCAACTTCAGCCTGCGAGAAACACACTTTGCCCAATAGCCTCTTTTTGTAGGATCTCAAGAAGATCGGTTCATTTAAGCAACACACTGCGTGCATCATCGCTTTAAGTTAGGTGGACTGGTGGCTGGCGATGCTTCAGAAAAAAAACTATCTTTCAACAAAATAATGGGAATTTCGTTTTTTGCGTT
>NW_003303718.1:1261196-1269360 GCF_000142945.1 Phytophthora infestans T30-4 | reverse complement strand
TCTCGTTCACCTTGAGGATGTCAGCAATATTCAAAGATTCACATGCGACTTACCCACACTACTGCATCGGTGGCGTCAACTTTTGATTTACAAACTCAGTTCCTTGATCAGACCCCAGGAATCTGACAGGTCGCTCACATTGCTTCAGCTGTAAGATCAACGTCTTCAAGTTGTCTGTACATTGAGACTTTTGACGGAGTAAGAAGCCCCATAGGTATCGTGAGTATTCATCCTCCACGAGCTGAAACATCACGTTTCCAGCAACCGAAACCTCACCATAGTGACAGACATCGGTCATCAGTTTTTTACAACACCTTATTGATCGACATGGAGACACATTCTTGTATGACATTCTTCGCGATTTTGCTAATGTACAGCTTAGGCAATCCATCGCATCTCTAGTGCGCTTACTAGGAGAGATCGTCATGCCTGTAGCCATCCGATCACGATGGAGTTGCTGCAATGCTGCAAAATTCACATGACCAAAGCGAAGATGCCACCGAAATATCGATTCACCTCCAGCCACAAATGATGCAACTACTTGAGGTGAATTACACAAACCACGAGTGCGATAGTAACCTCGACTCTTGACAAACACTATTGCTGTCGGCCCCTTCCATAATAGCCGTCTTGGAGGTCCGTCCTGAGGATACTGTGACTCACATTGCCAGCCTTGCTCTTCAAGTGCATTAACACTTAGCAGATTAACGTGACATCCAACAACATTACGAACTCCAGTAAGAACGCAATCAAGCGCTTCTCCAGTTTCGCCACGTCTATCTTGTGCGGATAGGAAAGATACAGGCAATTGAGACACCAAATGTTCCGTTGTTACTTCTCCTGTCCACGATTCATGTGGCGTGTTCGTCTCCACGTAGTGCGGGAGCTGTGTCATAAGTGACCGGTCAGCGCAGGTATGCGTAATAGCTGCTGTGTCTAATATCCACTCCAATGAACTAGAGGTATCAAACGTCGACAATAATGTAGACCCAGTACTTGACACAGCACAAGTATTTTCAACACGACCGATCATTCCCAATGGTAACGGCTGAGGAGGTCCACCTTTGTTTCCCCCATATCCTCTAGAGCTATCCCCAGAATTGTTGCCACACTTTGCCTTTTCAGCATCTACGTTGCCGTGCTTCAGATCAAATTTGAGCTTACGACACTCAAATTTGTGATGGCCTTCTCTATCACAATAGAAGCACTTGCCCTTCTTTCGTTTACCAGGACCAGACTTTTGATTGGCTTTGCTTCCTGCTTCACTGGATTTAGCTCCACGAGATTGTGCTCCACTGGGTTTAACCCAGCTAATATGTTTACTAGATTTGTCACAAGTTTTCTGTTTCTTAGCCACGTGCATGATCTGAGTTTCCCTCTTTCTCATCGCGGACGATCTCATCCATCTCGGTCTCGGACTTCAGTGTGTTCAAGACTTGCTGCAGAGTGGGTCGGGACCCGGGAGCTATGATGCGAGAAAACTGACGCACGACATCTCTGTGTGTCTGCACTACTCCCATGAGAATCACGTCCACAGTGAGATCATCATCGATAACTCGACCCAGATTAGCCAACGCACGACGTGTATCGTGAATTTCCTGAAGCCAAGAATCCATCGTCTGCTCACGAGTGTAAGCTGCGTGGAAGAATTGCTTCAATACCCACACGTAATTAGAAAACTCACGCTTAGTATGGTGTGCTTCCAGATCTTCCGACATTTCCTTGCCAGTTGGAAGATCACACATACGCTCAGCGTCTTCAACTTTAGCACCTCGAAGCAACGTATCTTTCACAAAGAAGTCCAACATATCGTAGCGCTGTTGAAGTTCCCCATTTACAATCGGACGCTGTACGGATCCATCGATCAGACCCCAAGCATTAAGTCGATGTAAATAGGCCATAACTTGAGCGCGATAGAGGTTAAAGCTTCCTGCCATTTTTGGTGGGTTTTTGTTCACATCCAACGCTAGGTTAGGCGGTGGCAATGATATCCTTCGTTGTTGTTCTTCATTAGCATGCAACCTCGCTGGAGCGTTCACCACCGGAGTTCCAGTCAAAATGAGTGTTGAAGTTGGTGAGCTCAACGCAGAAACAGACTGCGGCTGTGGAGACTGAAGGACAGGAATCCCGCCAGCACCACCAGCCAACGGACCTACCAGTCCAGCCGCTACTGACGCTTCAGGCGCTGATACAGCCATCATCCGTCGCGACGCGGTCGGAGACGGAGTACCAAGTAAGTCTGACATCAAAGGCAGCGTCCACGACACCGTCAGCGTTCACGTAAGTTCTGGAAGTTTACTCTAATTTTGGGCTCATAACCCTAACAGCGAACGTCCCCTACTCGTTCACTTGCAGAGGTCGTGTACGATGTCTGGACAGTGTTTACGACGGAAGAAGTAAGCGTTAACACACTACTCGCCCCACACTTGGCAGAAGGGGAATTGCTGGAGCTCCACCCTTGGTGGACTCCGTTAGAAATAAAAATATCAACCAAGTATCCAACGGGCGAGTGACTATCAATACTAAAAAGACTTCTGGTTTCTGAGACTGCGTCGTCCAGGTCTCATACATTGTCGGCCGCCCATTGGCTGCTATGCTTGCGAATGACGGCGCTGACGTGTACAGCGCCGACATTGACTCGCTGTACCTATTCCGTCGCGGTAAGCTCATCCCGAGCGAAGAGACGCAGGAGACGGCGTGTAAGAAGTCTCGTGTCATCATTACTGGCGTCCCCGTTAAGAGCTACAAGCTGCCGCTTGAGTGGGTCAGCGAAAACACGGTCATCATCTACGTCGCGTCCTTCAAGAACGTGGACGATGCCGAGCTGCTTAAGATAAAGGGCGTGCAGTACGTGCCACTGGTGGGTAAGGTCACGGTGGCCATGCTCGAACGCAACCTGCTGCGTCTGTACGAGAACTTCCACTGGAAGCCTAAGAAGGTCTGGCAGTAAGAGTGTGGATGAGGATAGAGAGAACACCTCGCTCACCGCTAAAATACATATATCTTCCTCGTTACAGGGAAATTCACAGCGTGTGCAGTACCGTAATACGCTAACTGTATCCAATTACAGTTAATAGCGCCTATGCTGACTCCATTATCTCTACATGCACTAAACTGAACGCTGTGACTTTATTCTGGTCGTTCACGGCTTTCGCTTCGAGTGTGTGCGGCCCCACGCCGAGTCCACGCAGCAGCATATTGCCATCGTCCACGTGGGTTTTCTTCAAGTAAATGTCGTCATCAATCAGCAACTCGAGAGTTTGTACATTCACGGCTGTGTACTCGAGGACAATAGACTGATGTCGTTCGAAGATAGCACCATCCAAGGGAGACGTTAGTGATAGGTGTACCTCGTCCTCAATAGAGGGAGTGGGTGGCTTTCGAACGTAGACATCTTTCTTGTATGTCGTGAGCTCTTCGATTAGCCCAGGAATGGGGATAGTAACTTCGAGATGAAGCTTAAATATCGCGTCGTGTGTGAATTTTCGGAGAGGAATCGACAGTGCGATTGAGCACTTCAGTATTGTCGTCTTCGCTTTCAAGTGCAAGAAATCCTATTTCCGACGTGAAAACCTCGTCGTCCAAAAATAATTCGTATCGAAAAACCTCGGCGCCATACAAATGCAGAGCTTCAGTGGGAAAGTTGGCAAGTTGCCACTCGAATGAAACACCTTGTGGCGTGATTATTGAGTTTCCCACGGGGTTCACAATGTGCACGGAAACATTCGAGATATCGTACGCCGAGAACAGTTCCTCGTAGTTCGATAAGGGGAACACTACAGGGTGAAAGAAGCTGTACACACACGCAAGGAGGTACGCAACTAACACCGTGGCAGCTCCCCCCACAAACAGAAGCTCTTGCTGGGTGGGATCACCATTATTTCGCTTCTTCTTGGTCTCCGTCAAAAGCCCCTTGCTCTTTGCCACCGCTTGATTTCCCGTCGACTCTGGACGTCCCTTAACCACAGCCTTCGAGCTCTTCTTTTCCCTCTCCGGCGGTCTTTTATCTTCTTGTTGCACGCCATCGTCTGAATCTACATTCGGATCAGCACAGTCGTCCTCGTGCTCCGCCTTGGCGATGTGAGCGCTCTTGCCTTCCATGCTGTTTTTCGATTCCAGATCTTTCATGCAAATCTCCTGCTCGATTGCCTCCGGATGCGGAGTGTCTGCCGAATTGCCATCATCCTCCGACTCGCACGAGGTCACCTCCGATGTGATAGTGTCTAAGAGCTCTTGGGCCTGTAAGTACATGAACTCACTACCATTATCACTTGTTAGGATATCCACTTTGTGGAGACGAACAAACGCTTTAAGCGCTTCTAACACAATTGCTGCCGTCTTGTTTCGTAAGAGCTTTGCGTACCCCAGCCTTGAGTTGATGTTACTAGCAGTCAAAATTGGCCGTTTCTCCCAATACGCAAGATCAATTTGCCACGAGTTGGGGTTATGCGAAGCTATTTTGAAACCATTGAATCTCTTCTTTTGCTCCTGAAATCGTTGAATATCGGGCTGACTCCCATACCAATCCTTTACTATTTTGAAAGTTATCTTAGGATTCAACTCCTTTGCTTTCTGATACAGAGCTTGAGCTCCTATAAAACCGGTTTTTGGGTCATAGTAGAGTTTCTTTAATAGCGCGTCCATGATCTATATTTACATTAAAAAAATCCCCAGTGGCTAGCTGCTTAAATTACAAGTGGTTCAGTCGTGATACCATCATCAAGTACTCGACGTTTGTCATAGTACTAGTTAAGCGCTGTTTTGGTTTGAGTATAGGTGATGATAGACTTGGCTTCTTTCGATAGTCTGAACCCCTTGTTTGTACCTTGTAGCATGATGCGATCCCGTACGACAGTCTCAAACCCATCAGAATTAAGAACACCATTGTTTCGACCACTTCCCTGTTGAATACCCTTCGCTGAAACCTTTACTTGGTATGTCTCATCGGGTAGTTAGCAAATATAGTTCTTACTCGATAGTGAGACCATAGCATCACCTTGACCATTCATCTTTGAACAAACCAGGCGTAACGGCGATCAACTGAGCTACCTCAGTGTTGTAGTCACGTGGAAATCCAATCGTATATACGCTGCTTGAAGTATGTTCGTAGCCCAGGCTTAATACAGTCTTGAAATGGATTATCACAGCTGAAAGCGATATAAGCCGAATCAGTGTCCATCTCCTGATACTGGAAGTCAGAGCGATCGAAGTAGAAACTTATGCAGTCATAGTAAAACTGAAGCATGCGTAGCTTAGCAAGCTGATAGATAGCAATCGACAAATGGATTAGGTTCTTATTATTGAGTCGGCGCTTCTTCATCGTGATCTCACACGCATCATTAAGCTCCTCGAGACCATGGAACGTAAAGTGTTCGATCTTGTTTTTAATAGCTTTGTCACTCGACTCATACTTAACCTCTTTGTGCTTGCTCATATCCATGCCAGATCGACCAAAAGCACTGTTGCCTACCAGTTTCATCATCTCGGCAATCATAGCCTTAGACTTATCAACATCACCCTCTCGCCGGGCGTTTGATACAGCCTTCATAAATGGAGCAAAAGCTTTATGGGAGCTCGCTTTTATGAAGCTGTAAGTCTTGGTGATCTCCAACCGAGAATTGATGGTGTGCTTTCGACTTGACGAAGTCTAAGCGCAAACGTCTCTTAAGACGAATATCGGTTTTAGAGAAGCTTTCTCGACGAGCATCATAAAAGGGGAGCCGTCAAGCTCTCTCCACCCAGCTTCGAAATTGTGCTTCGAAAGCACGCTGGGATTCTCCAGGGTTGAGAGCATCCGGAATGGTTCGCATGGAAGGAACTGACTGGTGTTCGGATATCACATTCAAGAAAGCCGAATACTTTGTATGCTTTGATGTCATCGATGATACCATCATACGCTTCAACCGTAGTCAATCGACCGCATGGCATCTCATTACCAAGGGCCCATATATATAGAGCGTTAGCGTCGTATCCGATAATTTTCTTGCAGATCTTACCTCCATGAATCTTCGTCTCGTTTCGCTTAGCATACCTGTTGAATATAATTGATGATCCACCAGCAATGTTAGCTTTCATTTTCCCGTAAATCTCAGATTCCTCCTTGTCAATCGAAAACACCAATCTGTCTGCGTTAAAATCAAGCAGTGTCTTGTATCTGAACCCCCTAAGAGACATATCTTTTCGAGCGGTGTTGCATGAAATGCAGCTGATCAAGATATTCCCATCAGTGTGCCCAAGATTGTTATTGATTCTATCAGCGGAAGCGGTATCAGCAGTCAGCTGACAATAGCATAGACCACACAGATACTTTTGCTTTTGCAGCAATGTATTCACGTGCTCGAGCGTCATACCAAATTTTCGTTTTACCTTAGCAACCTGACTCCTGTAGCCAGCCATGCGCTTCGCTGGAAATCGGAATGCGTTAGCAGGTTTCTTATCCGGATATTGGAGATTATTGAAGCAGGTCTGTACATAACCTTCTCTGAAAGACCAGGTAGGGACACTCCATCCGCAAACATATCCAGATCGAAGCGCTTAAATAGCTCTCGCTGAGCCTTGATAGCTTTGGTGAAAGGGACTACGTCGAGATTATTGTACCAGATCAGTAGGTCTTTGATCGATTTCATCTCGTGGTAATCCCACACGAACTTCACTCGTTCGTAGTCATCGCTCGTGATGCTCGTTCCACGGAGCTTACTATCAAAAGCTGACTTAGGTGGGATAGTAGTCTGCTTTAGAACATTGAACGCGGTGATGTACTCGTTAGGGAAAAGACCCTTACCAAGACCACAGACACATCTAATTTTGTCATCGCATTTGCAGCCACCGAGATATGTTGTAAGATACTTGTCGTAGCTGGTACCAGCTGGTACATAGTTAGTGATATCAAGCATTTTCATGTCCGATGTAGCAATGCACATGTAGCTGAGTTCTTGATGACAGATTTGACGTTGTCGGTACCAATTACGGCAAACAAATCTTTCTTAATCAAGTTAATATCATATCGACCAGAATTAAAGCCGAATACTGGTACCTGGTCAAGCTGCTGTTTCAGTTTCCCATAATCAGACCTTTGCTTACCAAAACCAAGACTGCGGTGAAAGTCAAAGAAGCTGGCATACTTTCCCTCCTCTTCAATCCAACTCTCCACATCAGACATCTTGTACTTTTTTATCAGAATTAGCGCCTGGGACTTCCATACCTGTCAGACCATGTGCATTGATGATTTTTTGTAGAAGCGACATATATTTATTGACATTGTACTGCTGAATCTTAACCGATACATCACCAATGTAATTGAACATTTCGGTAAGTAGCATCTTTGGATCGTCATTTACAAAGCAACGCACCCCCTCGGTTAAACTATCAGCTACTGATACCGACACAGGAATGTGTTCGCTCGTGAAGACAGTATTCTCCCCGTATTGAGTCGCGGTAATCTTAAGAATGGCCTCAAAGTCATAAACGATGAAGTGATCGATGTACTGGTCAGTATTCCTGATTGAATACTTCGTAAGCAGTGATCGTATTACGTTCTGAGCTGGTTTGTAGATAGTTGGCTCAGCTGGGAAGCTTTCGATATTCACGAGCTCACATTGATTCTTTTTGTGATTTTTTACTTTTTCAGCGCTGACGAAAACCACTTCACACTTAGGGCATTGATACTTAGCCTGAAGCATGTCAATGTTCTTGATGTAAAGAGCATGATTCTCGAGCGATAAAATATCCATAGCTTCATACCCTTGTCCGATCTACGAATGCATTCTACATTTCCGGAAGCTACATCCATGCTATATACGCTAATACCGAGTTGGAAGCAGTCCTCAACCTCATCGAGC
The DNA here is from genome assembly GCF_000142945.1 of Phytophthora infestans T30-4. Classification (NCBI taxonomy): domain Eukaryota; phylum Oomycota; class Peronosporomycetes; order Peronosporales; family Peronosporaceae; genus Phytophthora; species Phytophthora infestans. The sequence goes on along the minus strand of NW_003303718.1, from coordinate 1,261,522 downwards.
TGTAGTAGGTCAATAGGCTTGAAACTTCTAAATGGACTCAGCGTATACTTCACCCCCTTGAAAGAGCAGTTGCTCTTGAATACCTCCTTCACCTGAGCCTGAATTCTGCGAGGATCCTTCTTAGGGCTCTGGAATGTATGCCAGGCGATATAGTGGAAGACGCACTTGTTGTTGGTCGTAGGGAAGTTGATTACATGCTTGTTTTCGCGATAATCTTAGGATAACAGCGTCGCTATCCCCAGAGCATGTCCGCGATGTAGACGAAAATCTTGATGCAGTGATCGCCTTAAGCTTATATCCGAGCTGGGGATAGGTCAGCTTGTCAG
>NW_003303718.1:1259614-1261043 GCF_000142945.1 Phytophthora infestans T30-4 | reverse complement strand
AAATCCAGTAGCCTCCAATACCCCTCATATAGTGTGATTCCATGTGATTACCATGTAAAACCGGTACTTAGGATCAGCCTTGTAGTCAGGCGACCAAGTGTTTCTCAAGGGTTTCAGTCGAAACATTGTACTGCTTAGCTACCAATTTCTGGTTGATTGGGCGCGAAACGTTGCTTACATAAACCATCTTACCCGTTCTACCACGCACCTTAACACGGTAGCTACTACCCCATTTGATAGCTTGAATATTTAATCTCTTCAATCTTTCGAGCTCGTATGCAAACATGGTGCCTATATATGCTTGGCTATATTCTTCTTCGTAGATATGACTTTATAATATTTTGATCATGTATCAGGATCGACTTATATCTTAGTGATTACAAAAGATTCTGAAATTAATTAATTCAAATATTTGGGTTATACCTTTTTGGAGGTTTTAAGCCATTGTCATTGACTATATTGGGATTGACATTTTATTTGAGAAAAAAATAATTAATTAAGTTCGGTTTCGTTGTTAGGTTCATCAATAAGTTCGGTTTTGGATCTGCTCTTCGTAGCTCTTTTGATACGACAGTCGAGTTTCACGTGTGCGCTGATAGTAGCGCTTCTGCGCAGCCTTAATGCGCTCTTTGTTAGCGAGGTATTGCTGAGGTGAGTACGCCATTTTTTTGTATATTACTAACTTTATATTTATCAGTAATAAAACAAATATTACTTGATTCAATCCTGGAGGTGTGGCGCGCGCTCTGTTGATCTCTCATTCTTTAGTTTCACCGGTAGCTTGACGGATTTCTCTAGATGCTCTTAAGTGCTATCGTTGAGTGGACGATCAGAGATACCTTTCGATGCCATGATTAAGCAGATGAGTGCATGTAAGAAGATCTCAATTAGAAAATAAGCAAAAGGATTGCAACTCATATGGAAGATATTTATTGCAGCATCGCGTAAATTTTCCCCACAATTTCTTTCAATCCTTCAAACGACGGTATGGTATCCGCTTGAGGAAGAACAGTCTCATGCTCTCTGACCTTCTCGTCGCCACTGATCAAGAACTTCCACTCGAGAAAATTCGTCACAATGCCATACGTCACAGTAAGATCTTCGACATCAGCAAGAGCTTCGAGCCCCGTCACATTCTGAACCATTCCTTGCAGCATATCTTCACGCTTTGCTTGGACAAGTGAAATTCTCTTGGTGCCACGCTTGAGCACGAGCTCGAATCGACCTTTCAGGAGCACGTTCTTCCCAACCACGTCTTCTTCGACTAATATGCGGACGTTCTTGAGCAGACGACTGACTGTCTCAAGGATCGGGGCGATAAAAAACAATCTCTTGGCTTCTTTCCCATCCGACATTTGTCCATAGAGTATGGCGCCGGGGTCCGTTCGTATGGAGCCCCTCCGGCGTACGGTCTTGACCGCAGCCTTGC
>NW_003303718.1:1256393-1259163 GCF_000142945.1 Phytophthora infestans T30-4 | reverse complement strand
GGGTAGAGAGGCGGATAGGGCTTTTGGCGCTGAGCCCGAGACTGATGCAGGCGTTCTTTCTGTACATTGGTTTTTCCAAAATTTTACGCAACGCGAATTCCTTTTTTCCTGACGGCGACCATGGTGCGGCACGTTATCCGCTGAGGCGGTGCAGGTCAGGTCAATGACCAACTGCTGGGTCCTGGTGAGGACGAGCGCGGAGTGTCGCGTAATCACTGAGTGGTATGAATCTGGTCGATGACCTACCGCTGCGTGACCCGAGGGTCGCGGTCGACTGCGAGTCGAGGCATCATGGGCGTGGCCCAGGAGATGCAGGTGAAGTGACACCTAGCTCACTGTGTGAAGGTCAAGAACCTCTTGGCTTTCAGCCGAGTGTCTTGCGAGACACTGTATCCTCTTCGAGGAGTGATGGTGCTGCTGCACCCGGTGGTGGTGACGGAGATGTCGCCACACCGCCCTCATCCGGCCGGGATCGGTCGCGGAGGGAGAGGAGAAGAAGACGCAGGACGTCTGTGACGTCTTCGACGTCAGACGAGGTGTCCAACGTGACGAGCGGTGGTGCTCCACGTGATTGCTGTGAACAGCTGTATACACTCGTGAACGGAGTGACGGGGGAGGTAGAAGGCGATATCAGCCTTGATACTCTGCCCGCTGCTGATGCTCTGCTAGAGCTGGACGAGATGTCCATTGCCGAGTTCGGCAAAAGCCTTAAAGGCAGGCGAGCTAGCCGAGGTGGTCTTGCTGGGACCTGAGGAGGAGTTGAACTCCTCATCCGTCGTGGACGACGCGGTCCTAGAGGACACCAAGAAGGCGCTGAGCGCAAGAAGTGGACCGGCGATCCTCAAAGATCCTTCGGATCCCTTCTACCCGGTGGTGAAGGAGTATGGAGACGTTGTCTCGAAAGACCCACCGACGGGCCTGCCTCCGGATCGAGGCGTGTGTCATGAGATTGACCTGGTTCCTGGAACCAAATACTGCGTAACAAGGCAATGGCCTTTGCCGAGAGAGCAGTGTGACGTCATTGACGCATTCTTCCGTGCGAAGCACGAGGCAGGGATGGTGCGTGAGAGTAAGTCTCCGCACTCGACACCCACGTTCTGTGTCAGAAAGCCGAACGGCAAGTGGCGCATTGTTCATGCTTTTAACAAGCTAAATGCGGCCACTATCCCGGCGCAAACGCCGATTCCTCGCAAGGATGTTCTGCAGAACAACATGGTAGGCTGTACGTTGTACAGCGCGCTCGACTTGGTCGATGGCTACTACCAATTGCTCATGAGAGCGAGCGACATTCCGCTGACAGCGGTGAGTACCCCGAGCGGTATGCTCTGGGAGTGGCTGGTGATGCCCCAGGGGCTGTCGAACGCACCAGCAACGTTCAATCGTCTTGTGACGCAGTTGTTTATGCCCCACCGGGCGTACGCTCAAACGTACTTTGACGATATATTCGTCCATAGTCGTGCCGAGCACGGAAAGTCAGACGTGGATAACCACATTGACCACTTGCGAGCGGTGCTCGAGTGTATGCGCACTAATACGTTGTATGCCAACTTGGACAAGTGCGTCTTTGGCGCGGAGGAGATACCTTTCCTCGGGTGCTTCATTGGGAAGCGTGGCTTACGGGCAGATCCTGCCAAAGTCAAGGCCATCGTGGACTGGCCGGTTCCCAAGAACCAAAAAGACTTACGCAAGTGGCTAGGCTTAGCCAATTACTTGCACAAGTACAGTGCGAACTACGCGGAGATGGCTCGGCCATTATCAGATCTCCTTAAGAAGGACGCACCATGGTGCTGGAACGTCGAGCACGACGGAGCCTTTGAGGCTGTGAAGGAGAGCCTCCTCCAGGCTCCGATCCTTGCGCTACCGGACCCGGATAGTCCGTTTAGCGTCGTCTGTGACGCCTCCGATTTTGCAATCGGTTGTGCTTTACTACAAGCAGACGCCGAAGGGCGTGAACGCGTGATCGCGTTTGAGTCTCGCCAGCTCAAAGCTGCAGAGAAGAACTATCCAGTTCATGACAAAGAGATACTTGCAATGAAGTATGCTCTAGTCAAATTCAGGGTACATCTGCTAGGCTCTAAGCCTTTTGTGATCTTTACTGATCATGCGTCGTTACGCACTGCGACACAGTCGCCTCATCTCTCTCAGAGAATGGCAAGATGGCTTTCCTTCTTTGCCGAATATAACGTCGAGGTGAAGTACAAGCCGGGGCGGCTTAATGTAGTGGCCGATGCGCTCTCGCGCAGGCCGGACTACGAGTTAGCTAATGTCACGACAGTGACGTCGTCAGTGCCTGACTTGATACGTGGAGCGTATGCACAAGACGACTTGTGCGTAGCGCTGCTACGGGCTCTTGGGAGCGAAGAGTTTAAAGACTCTGACAAGGAATTGTCTGGGCGCTTACGCGCGAGGCTGCATCGATACTCACTCGATGGCGGCCTGCTGTACTACAGCACCGACGCTGAGGATAACCCTCGTGTAGTCGTTCCTCATGATGAGGATCTAAAGTATCGAATCCTCTATGAGGTTCATGATACGCCCGTGGGCGGGCACTTAGGTCGGGAGAAGACCTATGGCTCGGTGAGCTCGATGTACTGGTGGTGTAACGGGGTTACATGGTGTGGAGCACACAGGGGTACGAAGTACCCGGAGAGTTAACAAACTCTCAGTACATAAGTTGGAGAGATAACAAGCTATCTCAGTACGTTGGCTGAAAGCCACACGTAATGCATTTGATTTAGGTTTAACTTATGCTAGATAGTAAAGAGATACA
>NW_003303718.1:1251796-1255182 GCF_000142945.1 Phytophthora infestans T30-4 | reverse complement strand
GCTAGTAGCGTGTTCTTATTTTACTGGTTGGCCTATATAAGTAGTTTACAAGGTCCAGTTTGTCCCGGTGCAAGGGCAGAACTGGGGTCTTCAGGTCCGCCCGAACGATCGTTTACTATCCTAGTAGACGTATTGTTGTGGGAACATCCTAACTACATCTGTAGCTAGAGCTCACGTGGGATTTCCAACACCACACACGGGTAGCTCCACTTTCACGTGGAACGCCTTGTGGCGTGGCGTAGACGCCAGGTTCGTACCCAGTACTTAGTGAAGTGGAGGGGTTACCCTCACTCACAGAACTCATGGGAGTTTGAGGTTATCCTCCGGCAAGATTGCCCTGACGTCGTTGACGCTTACGACCGGGCACATCATGTGCCGAAGCGCCACCATGGCGTGCGACAGCGTCGCCAGGCGCTGGGCGCCTCCCACTAGAGTGGGGAGCGAGGAGGTCAGTAGTTGAGCTCAGGCTCTGACCAGTGGCTGCAGCAGCCAGCTCGTACGTATGAGCGGTGCTCGCAGCGGGAGCAGGAGGTGGTGAGACCTCGTAGTGTTAGGGACATGGTCCCAAAGGAAGCAGGTGCTTCGTGTTGTGCTGAACAAGGTTCAGGCACAAGTGTCTCGATAGACGCATAGTTGTTTTGAAACAACTTGCTCGATGAGCATGATCCAAATGTGGATGCGCTGTAACAGCGAAAGTGGTGTCCCGGACGGGGATCGAACCACTGGCCTTTGGCTTGACAGGCCGGAGCTCTACCATTGAGCTATAAGGGCGATGCCCGTACGTCAGTCCGAGAACGGACTACTCATGGTATGAGAGGGCTGCGCCCGGGTGGATTTGAACCACCGACCTGTGGCTTTCAAAGCCAGTGCTCGACCACTGAGCTAAAAGGGTGTTCCCCTTAAGCTTGTCCAAGCGTGAACAATCGTTCATGGAACGAGAGGGCTGTGCCCTAGTGGTTCGAACCACCGACCTATCGCTTGTGAAGCGAGTGTTCAACCGCTGAGCTGTTGTCGACGACTCGAATGAGTCAAGAACATTGCTCTAAGCGATTTGCAGCTCTTGGAGAAGGCGCGGAGCGCGAGCGTAGGTCTAAGACCGCTTGAGAGCAAGATGCGCGCTGCGCTTGGAGCATTGGGCCGTGGGCCGACGACGAAGAGTTGGGCATCAACGATGCGTAGGCGTTTGTGAGCTCACGGAGCTGTACAACGCTGGTGTGAGGTGTAGTAACCTCCGCCGTCTTAACAAGACGTGACCTCGCTGAGGAGAGTTTCGAGAACGGAATGTTCTCATCTTAGTGGGGGAGAGTGTAACGGGGTTACATGGTGTGGAACACACAGGGGTACGAAGTACCCGGAGAGCTAACAAACTCTCAGTACATAAGTTGGAGAGTTAACAAGGTCTCTCAGTACGTTGGCCGAAAGCCACACGTTATGCATTTGATTAGGTTTAACTATGCTAGATAGTTAAACAGATACATTTACCCCTAGGCGGCTTGGCCGCAATAATAGTAAATAGAACACTTCTGGTTTTGAAGCATAAAAGTTAAGGTGTTAACTTTGAGCCCTGGTCTTGGGCTGTAAGTGTCCTTTGGATAAGGAACTTAGTATCAGTGACTCTTTGAGTCGAACGTCTTCCTCTGACGCTAAAGCTACGGCAGCCCCGCTGCACCAGCTGTCGAGGCTCAGGTTCTTGATGAAGAGGAGAAGGAGAGTGGTGACTCGGCTTCGTTGACACTCTTGGCCACCGCGGCCAGACACTTGGAATCGATTTGAATCCTCGCTGCACGTTCTACGACGTTCTCCAGCATCTCAGCTAACTGTTGAGGTGTCCCGCGTGACTTCGTTTTCAGTGATCGCTCCGCGGTCGGCATTCATGTTTTCTTATTCTTAATCCACTTCCACAGCGTAATCATGTTCATGTTTATCTTCAAATGCATATACAATTTGTTGTTGCAGTAACGTTCTTCGTCTGTTACCACAGGCTGCATCGCCCTGTGGACAGTTCATACGTGATCAAGTCACGCTAGTCTTCGTCCACCACTTGCGCCATCTGCAGCCGATTCTCGCTCTTCTTGGCTCGCAAATAGTCGTACAGCAGACCTCCACATGACAAGTTTGATGATGGTTTCCAAGTTGTATCTTCATAGCCCACCCACTTGACTTTGAACTCGCGTACAGCACGCTCCGTGCTCGTCGTTAGTGGTGTTCTGTCGTCGAGGATGGCCTCGACTTCATGTTCACCGGCAACTTGATCTGGTTCCCAGCTGTCCTCAGGCAGTAGTTCCTCATCGAAATCGAGTCTTGCTTCATTAGTCGTGTCTAGTACCAACCGAGTGTTCGGTCGACTGTTGAATTCGTTGACAGCCTTGAGTCTCGACACATGCACTACTGGGTAAAAGCGATACCCACTTCGATCAGGCAGTTCCAGCTCGTTCGCAAACTCTTCCACCTTGCGCTTGATCCGAAAAGGTCCATGCCATCGGTGAGCTAATTTCTTCGTCAAGCCCGGTTTGACGCGTTCCATGTACAACCACGCCCGGCTCCCAATCCCAAAACGAGATCTCGGTGGAGCTCTTGCAGGATCTTCCATCTCTTCCGAAGCTTCTGGAGGGTTCGCCGAGTGTTCGTTTCCACTTGGTTGAGGTACAGCAGCTTTTTCCAGTCGACTCAGAGCATCATTATGCTTTTTAGCCCTTCGCTCCTTTTCTACAGCCTGAAAATCTTTGGCCATAGTGAGGGCGACCTCATGTTGTCGATTGATCTCGCGCCGCCACGCCAGTGCGTCAGACTGCTTGCCGAGTCCTCGTTTGAGTGATGACGGCATTGCCCGCAACGTCGACTGCGCATCCCAACCATGAACGAGGTAGAACGGCGTTTCCTTCCTCGTAGTGTCTTGAGAAGTATTAATAGCAAATACTAGCTTCTCCGCGATTTCATCCCAATCTTGCTGTAGAGGGTCTCCCGCGTACACCCGTACGGATCCCATCACCGACTTCACCGAGCGTTCCTGCTGTCCATTAGCCTGTGGCCGATAGCTCAAAGTCGCTCGTGATCTTGACTGCATCATCTCTGCAAATGCTTGGAAAACCTCGCTCATGAAGCGTGGGTCGCGGTCGTGCCTTATTAATGATGGGGCTCCGAATCGTCGGTACACACATTCTTCGAACACTTGGGCAACACTCAGTGCAGTCGTATCTGACATAGCCCTTGGGAATAACGGAATCCCGTGAGCGAGCACTGAAATAGGAGCAACGCCGTGTTGCCCCCTACGAGATTTCGGTAGTGGGATCACAAAATTCATTCGAGACGATCTGGGAAAGGGCCGTTCGGCTTAGCACGTTACCAGGTGTAGTATCCATGAAGGCTGTGGGACGGGCTTTTTACTC
>NW_003303718.1:1249029-1251696 GCF_000142945.1 Phytophthora infestans T30-4 | reverse complement strand
TGTCGCAGTGCGTAACGACGCATGATCAGTATTGATCACAGAAGGCTTAGAGCCTAGCAGGTGTACCCTGAATTTGACTAGAGCATACTTCATTGCAAGTAGCTCTTTGTCATGAACTGGATAGTTCTTCTCTGCAGCTTTGAGCTGGCGAGACTCAAACGCGATCACGCGCTCACGCCCTTCGGCGTCTGCTTGTAGTAAAGCACAACCGATTGCAAAATCGGAAGCGTCACAGACGACGCTAAACGGACTATCCGGGTCCGGTAGCGCAAGGATCGGAGCCTGGAGGAGGCTCTCCTTCACAGCCTCAAAGGCTCCGTCGTGCTCGACGTTCCAGCACCATGGTGCGTCCTTCTTAAGGAGATCTGATAATGGCCGAGCCATCTCCGCGTAGTTCGCGCTGTACTTGTGCAAGTAATTGGCTCAGCCTAGCCACTTGCGTAAGTCTTTTTGGTTCTTGGGAACCGGCCAGTCCACGATGGCCTTGACTTTGGCAGGATCTGCCCGTAAGCCACGCTTCCCAATGAAGCACCCGAGGAAAGGTATCTCCTCCGCGCCAAAGACGCACTTGTCCAAGTTGGAATACAACTTATTAGTGCGCATGCACTCGAGCACCGCTCGCAAGTGGTCAATGTGGTTATCCACGTCTGACTTTCCGTGCTCGGCACGACTATGGACGAATATATCGTCAAAGTACGTTTGAGCGTACGCCCGGTGGGGCCTAAACAACTGCGTCACAAGACGATTGAACGTTGCTGGTGCGTTCGACAGCCCCTGGGGCATCACCAGCCACTCCCAAAGCATACCGCTCGGAGTACTCACCGCTGTCAGCGGAATGTCGCTCGCTCTCATGAGCAATTGGTAGTAGCCATCGACCAAGTCGAGCGCGCTGTACAACGTACAGCCTACCATGTTGTTCTGCAGAACATCCTTGCGAGGAATCGGCGTTTGCGCCGGGATAGTGGCCGCATTTAGCTTGCTAAAAGCATGAACAATGCGCCACTTGCCGTTCGGCTTTCTGACACAGAACGTGGGTGTCGAGTACGGAGACTTACTCTCACGCACCATCCCTGCCTCGTGCTTCGCACGGAAGAATGCGTCAATGACGTCACACTGCTCTCTCGGCAAAGGCCATTGCCTTGTTACGCAGTATTTGGTTCCAGGAACCAGGTCAATCTCATGACACACGCCTCGATCCGGAGGCAGGCCCGTCAGTGGGTCTTTTGAGACAACGTCTCCATACTCCTTCACCACCGGGTAGAAGGGATCCGAAGGATCTTTGAGGATCGCCGATCCACTTCTTGCGCTCAGCGCCTTCTTAATGTCCTCTAGGACCGCGTCGTCCACGACGGATGAGGAGTTCAACTTCTCCTCAGGTCCCAGCAAGACCACCTCGGCTAGCTCGCCTGCCTTTAAGGCTTCGCCAAACTCGGCAATGGACATCTCGTCCAGCTCTAGCAGAGCCTCTGCAGCGGGCAGAGTGTCAAGGCTGATATCACCCTTCTACCTCCTCCGTCACCTCCGTTCACGAGTGTTATATAGCTGTTCGCACCATCACGTGGAGCCATCACCGCTCGTCACGTTGGACACCTCGTCCGACGTCGAAGACGTCACAGACGCCCTGCGTCTTCTTCTCCTCTCCCTCCGCGACCGAGCCCGGCCGGATGAGGGCGGTGTGGCGACATCTCCGTCACCACCACCGGGTGCAGCAGCACCATCACTCCTCGAAGAGGATACAGTGTCTCGCAAGACACTCGACTGAAAGCCAAGAGGTTCTTGACCTTCACACAGTGAGCTAGGTGTCACTTCACCTGCATCTCCTGGGCCACGCCGATGATGCCTCGGCTCGCAGTCGACCGCGACCCTCGGGTCACGCAGCGGTAGGTCATCGACCAGATTCGTACCACTCAGTGGATTACGCGCCACTCCGCGCTCGTCCTCACCAGGACCCAGCAGTTGGTCATTGACCTGACCTGCACCGCTCAGCGGATAACGTGCCGCACCACGTACGCCCTCAGGGCAAACAGCAACCTCGTTGCTAGCAATTTCGGACATACCAATGTCCAGCACTACGGCCGCCTCGGCCTCGTGCTCGCGCCAAAAGCGCTTCTGCTTCCTAGCAGAGGTGGGTTCATGACTCACCAAAGCTCCACTAGGAGCAGGGTGCGACGCACCCAGCGGTTTCGACTTCCAGTCGATCCATGGCTCAGGGCGGTCCCGGCCATGCAATGCCAAGGATGAGGTTATACCTCGGATCCAGGGTCTGAGGACCAAAACAGCGTTCCACGCTATGCGAAGTTCTCAAGCTTCACTCCAAGGGCAACAGAAGACCGTTCGACAAGTTACCCAGTGTCCCCGTCGCGAGGACGGACAAGAGATCATATCCTCTCGTTGGAACTTCCCAGTGTCTCAACATGGCAGCTGAACTCCGCTTCCCAGGTGGGGGCGAACGGGCGGTAAGGTGCCAGAAGGCTCCCCGGCGTCAGGTCGTGGACGCACGATGAAATTGTCAGAAACCCTTTAACGGTTGCTCTTGAAAGAAGCAAAAAGAAAGCAGCTTTTAAAAAAGCTCCTTTGCTGGAAGAGGAAGCGAGAAGGCGCCTGAGGAGCTTAATAGAGCGATCCAGTCTCTAGCAGCGCGAGAGGGGGAGAGGCGGAGAATGCGGA
>NW_003303718.1:1247019-1248929 GCF_000142945.1 Phytophthora infestans T30-4 | reverse complement strand
CACTGCGAACTGGCCCGCGCGTCCGAAAGAGAGACTTCGACTTATGCACCCACTCTAACGTCGAGAATCGTGTATAGACATGTAGCGTCTTTCCTGCCAGCTGGACGTAACAGATCTTCAACAGCAGAAGTAACGCCAAAACTTCCTTCTCAGCAGGATGGTAGTTCATCTCGGCCTCCTTGAGTACCCGATAGAGGAACCGTACGGGGTGTAACTTGCCGTCATGTTCTTGCATTAGCGTAGTGCTCAACGCCCATTCATTCGCAAAGAGCATGACGTGAACTTCTTTCGACCGATCGAAGTGCCTGAGGATGGGTGAATGTGAAACACTCGTCTTCAATCTTTCGAAGGAATGACGTGCCACAGAAAGGCCACCTTCAACGACAAAGTCTTCATCCTTGAGCTGGTACAGCGCCGCACCGTAGACCGCGAAGTCTTGAATGAAGCGGCTGTAGTAATTAACCGCTCCAAGAAACGACTGCATGCCCTTCTTGCTCGTTGGAAACGAAAGCTCGGTGATGGCCGCAAGCTTCTTGGGGTCAGCTCTGATACCTTCTGGCGGAATTTTATGCGACAGAAAGTCCACCTTGGGTTGGCAAAAGATGCTCTTGGTGAAGCTAATGCTGATCCGACACTGTGCGAATCTTGCTAGCAATCGGTCCAGCGTCGCCAGGCAGCTGTCGAAATCCTCGCCACCGAAGCAAATGTCATCCACAAACGACCGTCGACCAAATACAGGTACCAGCGATGATTCGTCTGGCTCCCCGTTCGTAAACATGTCAGCGACGGGGCTGTTGACGAGTTGTAGTACAGGGTCGGTCTCTACCGGTGCTTCGCGGTCTGCCGCGAACTTCGTTTGAAACGAACCCTCGGCGCTTGGCCCACGACGTTCCTTGGCCTGTTCTTCAGCTAAACGCATCTTCTCCGAGTATTCAAATCAACCTCCTTTAGGCTGAACGAACCCCCAGAGTGCGTTGTCAATCATACGCTGATAGATCATCGGCGCGTTCTTTAACCCGAAGGGCATGCGTAACCACTCGAAATGTCCGAGTGCGCAGACGAACGCCGATACTTTTCGCGCTCGCAAGGTCATCATGACCGCCCAGAAGCCGCTTGCTGCATCACAGCGAGCAGAACCATAGGTAGCGCTCGAGATCTGTTAACAGGTCGTCGACTAGCGGCATTGCATATTCCATGATCGCGGTGATAGCATTCACCATCTTGTAATCAATGCAGAGCCGGATGTCCAGCCCGTTCTTTTTCATCACAATCACGATCGGCGATGCCCATGGACTGTCTGAAAAGACGATCAGTCCTGCACGCAATAAAGCGCGCAGCAGCTCGTACAGCTTGCCGAGAAATCGCAGCGGCACGCGTCGGGCACGCTGTTTAATTGGGGCGTGCCCCTGTGTGTCGATATCGCATACCGCTCCGTAGGCTGGCGGCGGCAGTGCGTTAACACTAGCAATCAGGATGTGCTCGTGGTTCTTTAGCGTCGCGACTAGACGTTCTCGGCGTTCAGTCGACAGCTCAGGATCAGCAACATTAGGCGCAGTGTAGTCAATTCTCGTGTTGATCTCTTCGGTCAGATCCGGCAGGAATGCCAGCTCCTTCGCGTAGTCGTCCAAGCCAATGTTGTTAGCTGGGTGTTCGTAGAAATCATTTCTCGTATCCTCCGTTGCTTCATTTCCCTCGGTTGTTAACACTCGAGCAACCGAGATGTATGTTCCGACCAACGCCGCTATGGATTCTTCCCTTGACTCAACATTGCCATCCGCTTCGATTTCAACAGTCGGTACTTGGTCCATCTCCTTCCCATCCTGGTTTCCCATCTCTGGGCCACCTGCCGAGTCGTCGTTCGCAATATTGAATGCGTGGGCCGTCGACATATTGGGTTGTTGACTTTTGAT
>NW_003303718.1:1241671-1246919 GCF_000142945.1 Phytophthora infestans T30-4 | reverse complement strand
GGTGAAGTACGCCGACTAGATCGAGATGTCACCATTCGAGAATGATATTCACGAAGTGGCTTTGGATAATATCCGACAGCGAACATCCATTCGCAAAGGAAAGCCATTTTCAAACAAACGTTTCTCGAACTACCCATGCCCTTAAAGTGGTAACTGGGCCATGATAAATATCGCTCGTTTTCTAGTAGCTGCTATTTTCCAGCAGCGGATGAAGAAATATCAAATTATTATTGCACGCTCTTTCCAGGTTCGTTGAGAGCAGACTAGGAGTATTCCTCTCCTGCTCGCGTCTACTATCTCAGTCTCCAAGCGATGTTCACGATCGGATTCCTTAGCAGATGATACTAGCCGCGGTAATATCGACGGTACTTCCAATTCGATTTAAATGTCCAGCAAGCGTTTGCGTTGACACCTGCGTTCACAATATCGAGACTTTTCTCCCTAGTCGATTTTCATTGACTCCACAAAATGGAGAATTGTTGCGTCGCGCTTTTGCCTTTCTAATTCCTTGACAGCTAGCGTTTCATCTGCTGAAATTCGTTTTTTTTCGTGTGTTTGTACTTGACGTCCTGCTGAGAAATTACCTTTACGGACGATAATAGTGTTGTTTGCTTAAGAAATTTGCGTCACCGGTATTTTTAATTGACGATAACCTTACAACATGTTTAGTTGCTTTATGACTTCCGCAGGAAGTAAATGTGCAGGCGACAAAACGAATTTAGCGAGCTGACAGACTCGAGGATTGTTGGAGCACCTAATCGATGGTGATACACTAAGATTGTGCTAGGTTGCTGACTTGATATTGGTCGTTTGAGAACTGAATCAGCTATCATGTGTGTATTTAAAAACACCAGCATTCGTCTTTTTGTGCTGGATAGCGACACAATGTTCAAGTTGAAGACTTTCAAAACTAGCAATATTTTAAATGTTCCAGCCCATGCGCCATATACTTTCAGGCGAGTTTCGATATAACGCCAACCCAGGATTCGTACATCGCCTACAGCCGCATATGATCGAGAAAACCTTAGATTTAAACCAGGCAACTTTAACTTTAAACCAAGCACATAAGATCTGAACTGATACAAATAGGGCATCCAAGAAACGTATGTAAGATTAGAACAGCTGTGCAAGGTCATTACTATCGAAAGAGTAGTCATATGAGATAACAATTTTATTAATATTCCTAGTTTTATGATTGACATATTTCGACGCCTTACCGCTTCGATAACTGCACGTAGCAAAATCTGCTTCAGTGCAGAATTAGTCTTGACTCACCGGGTCGCGATGGAGTCAACTGGCGTACGTTTGCGTGGAAAATGCTTCGTCGACCACGTGATGACAGCTCGAACACACCAGCCACGTTGAATTCTGCCTCAGTGCACATTTTGTGTTGGCCTTGATTTTTGTTATTTGTATCTTGAAACATCACAACTAGACTCTCATGTAGCGTTCCGCCAATTTAAACGAGTAGCGTATGCACTATTAATGCTGAATTATGCCATAGTGCACAATTAGTCTTAGCTTATCGGGAGTTATTACTTAGCAGTTAAATACTCACAAGCTACTATCATTCACTATATATGCTCTAGAGCATAATTATTGAATCTGGAACATAATTATGTAGGCGTTTCGCCTTCAGGAAGATTGGAGCTGCTTGTAATAGACCTGCTTCTAATTCTGGAGCTTGCACTACTAGGTGCAGAGCAAGAATCGAAGATCACTTTCAGTCGGAAAATCAAAACACCATGCGAGCTCATGCTGCCGTGTGGCCTTTTCCCTTTCAGATAATGGATCTATATACGCTCAGAAGTACGCTCGAGATAGATTGCAACTACAGGGGACATATCTACGCGTATCGGACAGTAAAATGCTGCTGAATCGAGGCGTGTTGCGTTGAGAGCTGCTGGATGTCGCTCTAAAAAGGTGCTGATGTGAACAGACTGCGGATGAAGGATTTCCCCGGCACCTTATTGATCAAGGGATCGGGATAGAGGATGAGCGCGCAAAACGAAGTAAGAAAGGGACTAGATCTCACTCTTCTACAAAGAAGTCGAAACGAGAAGGGAGCCAATCACAAAAACGTGTGTCTGAAACTACAAACATTAAGCAAACCCAAGCAAAGCTGATTCGAGCCCGTAATAAATACTATCAAGTTCTGACAGCAGAGCGCAACCTAAACATTCACACGTCATACAATCGCGGGAGCTTAAGCGGCGTCATTGATGTGGTAACTGGTACCGTTGAGAGCATTATACTGCAGTCACGTGATGACGATGGAGCAACGACAGCCGAGGACGCATATACGGCTATAGCTACGCGCTTGGCTACAGCGTTTGTATCTATGAGGGGTATTGCAATGTTTCCGCCTGAGCATGGAGACGTTCAGGATGAACCTTCACAAGAATTCTCGGAGAATAGAATTCGAAAGGTGCACGATGGCTATAGAGAAGCTGCTGTATCTGCATATGAAGAATGCAGAGAGTTAAACGTCTCTGAGGATCCAGATGCGCCCATTCTCCCTTCGACGTTTCAATATTTCAAGAAACCAGCAGGGATCCCCACATTTAATGGCTCATAGCTGCCGAAATAATTTGACAAACGCAAAAACTCAACGCATTGCTTAGTTATTCATTACTATCAGCTGATTGAATGAATATTAAATCGTATATATTTTCAAATAATATAGCCTTCGTTCATCTTTTCTCTTTGTAATGCATGACCAACAGTTCTCGGTCGTCCTCCAGTGCCACCTCTACCCCTACATCCACGAAGGGAGATATTTGTCTGGCGTCGTGCGGAATCAGTCCGATCTCTTCTTGTATCACCAATACTATCCCGTAAGATACCATTGCCACGACCTCTTGCCGAGATACGTCGACCACCTAGGTTGCGTCCTGATCCAGATCGATCACCCCGTCGACTATTACTGGACGCGCCGTTGCTTCTTTCAACAGTGTTGATGGTCGTGGTAGTTTCCATCCCGATTTTGTTAGAGGAAAGATTCCGTCTAATCCTACGATTAGCAAGAGGACGTGGATCATTTTTCCAGCCAGCCACTCTTAGCTTTCGTATCTTCATGCACAAAACTAAGTGGACACAAAATGCATATTTAAAAAACGATCGACATGGACACACGCGCCGAGTAACGTTTACATCCCATCCATGTGTCGGCTGACCCCATCGCTCCATTCGCCGCTTGTTCACCTCTTTTTTATCCTGTGTGTCCCGATAATCATCACCACTCTTGTAGCTTCGAGCTACGAGTATATCTTCAGCCGTGCTCATTTCGCCAAGCAAAAAGCGAATGTCGTATTGTCTCTCTGTTATAGCGAGATTCGGTGATAGATACAATTTTTTCGCACGAAAAACGAGTTTTTCACTGGGCTTGGCTTCAATTGCAAAAACGGAGGCACGAATAGATTGGTGCTTACACAAAAGCAGTACTTTCTGCATCAATTCGCCCGTTTTAAGACGTACGCGAAGACTGTGGCCTCTCTTAATCAGCTTGTTGAATGTCTCAGCGGGGTTATTCGTCTTAGCGTACCCGGATGGAGAATGAAAACACTGCCAGTTGCGATAACGAGAAATAACCCATTCCCGGTTAAAGTAATCGACAAAATTACCTAGCGAGTCCACATTAGCCCACTTCTGAAATGCTGTCGCCTTGAGCTCTTCGTACTCAAGGTGATTACGAGCATAGTGCATCTCGTATTAATGTTTGAATACCAGATGCACTGCTGCATCTGAAAGTCCTTTCAGCTTGTCTCGTACATTCTTGACTACGTGAAACCAACACATTATATACGATGACTCAGACCCTGACGAAATCACGCGCCTGAATCCGTTGTATTGGGCGTCCTCCGCGTCAGCCATAAAGTACGTAACTCTCACGGGACGTCCGACAACACGAAGAAATTGTTGTTTAATTGAAAGTAGCGCAGCTGCGTACTGAGTTTCAGTTCTTTGTGAAACCAGAAAAAGTGCCACTGGAAAAAATGACCGCGATGCATCTGAAATTCCACACACAAACAGAGGAAACCCAACTGTGTTCAGCTTAAATGTTGCGTCCATATGAAATAAGAAGGACTCGGGATCACGATCCAGCTGACGCATCATTGTTTTCGTAGAAAACGCCACAACGAAAGGATCTTCGTCTGTCCCGTCTCCAAGAACCGGATCTCCTTCATTGTCCACGTTATATCCAAACGTGAACGTAGTCGATTCATCAAGATCGTCAGAATACTGAGCACTTCTTGCAATGGAAATCATATCGTCCAGTATATCTGTTTGGAGGAGAATTGTTGTCTTGTGATTGTAGACAAAGTTCTGAACTGTTTGTAGCTTAGATACGTTGCCTTGGTTAAGCGAGAACTGATCAATTAATGAATTCAGAATTCGATTTGGTGTTGCTGACGTTTCTGTCATTTTTCGAGTCTCAAACTTCATGACACGAGTGAAGGGCCTTGAATGCGGCGACCCGACCGGAGACGCGTGTTGTCCATGCTCAAAAAATTCGTTGATGTCTGTTTGAAGACACCACAAAACCTTGAGCCAATACGTACAGCTTAAATTGTCTTCTTTACAGGTCGAAGAGTTGCAGAACCAAATGCGATAACGCATTTGGTGGTGGTCGTGATTCGTAGGGCACATGGAGCAGCGTTTTGTCATGTTGACGTATGCATTGATGGTGCGCAGAGAGTCCAACTTCTCTTCTGCAGCGCGAACACCTTGAACTCGTGCCAAATGCTGCCAAGCGTAGGAGAACGGCATGCTACACCACGGTTGTATGTAAAGGAGACGAGTGCTTCTCCAATATCAATAAGCTACGTTGGTTCTCGTGTGGATTGCAAGTGAACTTGAAAATAGATTTTTTTTTCGAGGACGCCCCATGAAAATAGATTTTAAGATCAATCCAGCATTATACTAACTACTAGCACGTTTTATCTTTCCTAAAAATATATATTAGACTAGTAGCAACGCGACGTATCTGAAGTGAAATAGAGGAGGATTGGGGGATAAGGTTTGCCCTGTCCCCTCAGTTCAACTCTGACTTCTGCAGTTTAAAATCAAGTCGGTTATTTGCATATTAATGCTTTCAGTTCTGATGTCAGGTGGTTGGTTTACTTCCTAGCTCGCTTAGTTTAGATTTCATGTCTTCTCCATATGATCGCTTCGCAACGTCAGAGCCTTCTGAAGCAGCAAAGCAAAAAATCTGATCAAGATTTTCGGTATGATTACGATTATCAAG
>NW_003303718.1:1239570-1241571 GCF_000142945.1 Phytophthora infestans T30-4 | reverse complement strand
CCTTAACGTTTCTTGGTTAATAATAATGGCGACACTAGGGCAGTCGTTTCATAAATTTGAGGAAGTTGTATTGTCCATTTCGGTTAAACTTAGGAAACAGGGTTATTTCATTCGGTCGCCAACTTAACCCTATTGTTACCAGAAGGATACACTAGGTATCCTTTTAGGTAGGTTATACTGAAATCAAGACACCTTATTGTCATATTTCTTTCCTCCGCGCTAATCGTCGCCCATGTTCTGCCCAATCGCAGCTTAGGAAGCGACGTTTTAGAAAGCAAATGTACCCACGCAATTGTGTCGATGCCTTGTCCTATTGGGGTACTGCAGAGAAACTGGCAGCCAACGCCACTATCCAACCCGCGGCATGTTCACAGCACATTCTGTAGCACTATTTATACTCGAAGAAAGATCTGATGTAAGCACTACAGCCCCCCCCCCACACACTTTATTTCCTGTCGTCTTATCGTCTTTTGGCGGCTGTAACACCTCTCGATTATAAGGACAAAATTCGACAAGCGGCAAGCGCAATCGCCTCTGTGTGATATGACGTTGAGACGCCCGACGTCGATTTGCATGAATTTGAAGTTATACTGGATTAAACTATCGAGCTTGACGACCCCTTGTTCTTAACTTAAGGCAAATCCTCTCCGGGAAGTTAATTCAGACACCTTACGGTACAGCCGCTCATGCAATAACGCGTAGGTAAGCGAAGACTGCTAAGTTTGTATGGGTTGTAGAGAGCTAATACAGGGTATATTTCTATATACATTCACAGGAGCATCTACCTAAAGTGATGCCAAGTAAGACCATCAACGGTTGGTTCTCTTATTGTCCTTAAACGTTTCTTGGTTAATAATAATGGCGACACTAGGGCAGTCGTTTCATAAATTTGAGGAAGTTGTATTGTCCATTTCGGTTAAACTTAGGAAACAGGGTTGGTTCATTCGGTCGCCAGCTTAACCCTATTGTTACCAGAAGGATACACTAGGTATCCTTCTAGGTAGGTTATACTGAAATCAAGACACCTTATTGTCATATTTCTTTCCTCCGCGCTAATCGTCGCCCATGTTCTGCCCAATTGCAGCTTAGGAAGCGACGTTTTAGAAAGCAAATGTACCCACGCAATTGTGTCGATGCCTTGTCCTATTGGGGTACTGCAGAGAAACTGGCAACCAACGCCACAATCCAACCCGCGGCACGTTCACAACACATTCTGTAGCACTTTTTTCACTCGAAGAAAGATCTGATGTAAGCACTAGAGCCCCCCCCTAAAGAAGCTGTAACTTCAATTACGCGAGATCGGACCTCAGAAGAATTCTTTGTCATTTTAGCAAGCCGGGGCGGCTTTGATGCTGGAACTACGCCATCTCAGCGATCGCCAATCTCACTAGAGCAGTGTAATTTGAAACTAGAAACGATTTGGAGGTAGAGCAGCAGCAAACATATAACTTGAAATGGTACTTTCATGTAGGCTTTTGTGAATTGAAGACAATGAGATGTCTAGCGTATTGCGACCTACACGCAATGCTAGCTTCAGCTACTGTCACATTTCGCCCAAGGATAACATGACGCCCACTTCTAGATTTCAACATGTTGATAAGTGGTCTTATGCGAGCTACAGGATCCCGCTTGATACAGTATCCAATGCGGTAGCTTTTGAGCGAAAGCTCAAATTCTCTCGAATGTAATGAATCTTCTCCACGTCATGACCAACTCCAAGTTTGTCGAGGAAGCTCCTGGAAACATTGGGCTTCGTCGTCATCAACCCATTAGTTCCTCATTTCGCCTTTGTCAACAGAGCCATATACCATAAAATGCCCAAGCACTTCATCAGTTCATCCAGACTAATTTCCTGGGAAGTAGAACTACCACCAGCATCAGCGTATCCATTCGTAAATTGGGGCCACTTGGACTCCGACTGACTGGGGCTATAAACGCTATTAAAAAGACGACGATTGCTGATTGGTCCAAACTAGCTACGGCTCTCCTCCTCTAATTATC
>NW_003303718.1:1232438-1239470 GCF_000142945.1 Phytophthora infestans T30-4 | reverse complement strand
GGGAAATGTCAATTGCCTGCTGCTTTAATTTTTAATAAATTAAATTTCTTAAAGTTTCGTATTAGACCTCACAGGTATTTCATTTAGATGGTGGACAAACTATAACAGGTTTGCCCACCATTCAAATGAAATACCTGTGAGGTCTAATACAGTACTGCACCTCGTTTTCGCGCCCTTGGACCCTTTGATAAACTTCCGGATGTGATAGATCCTGAATCCAAATGAACTATTGCTTGTATGCGAGAGTCTGATTTATTTGGAAATCCTATATGGTCCACCCCCGCAAAAACGGGGTGCAGTACTGTACTTGCTTTGGCCTTCCCGCCTCCGCTACGCTTTGGCGGGATTACTATTTAAAAAACCGCTGAACCCATGCGTACCTAAATCGATTTATTAATTTTATTTATTTGGGTCAGCATCATGCTTACCTGATTTTAAAAAATAATTTTTCTAATGATCTTGAATCGAGATTCTTGATCCGATCTCTTTTTTTATTGCTGGCTATCACTGTATCTTCATCTTCCACCCAAAACCACCAGCACTTCAAATAGCATTTATACAAACGCTACACAATACGTTTAGTTTAGCGTCGTGCTCGATATCACGGGCCGTTCCTGAGCCACTATGAAACTTAGCTCACCCAGTAGTAATGAATTGTCCAGCTTGCACTACTTACCCACTTAAACCGCCTATTTCAGTTTGTAAGTAACTAAATATTGATCACTTCTCATATCAAACTCAATGAAAGCTAAAAAAAAAAATCAAATTGTACTATGTGTAATGTATGTAGCGCTCATTTTGTGCTGAATCAAAATTAGCACTCGAATCTGAGAAAACGTTAAGAACACATGTACAGATCTGAAAAACACACGAAACCATCCCACAAAACGTCGTGGACGGGACTGCTGGTAGGCGCCTGCGTCTGCACGCACTTTTAGCGAGAGAGACAGGCCCCCAGTTCGTCGAAGTTCAAGGAAGCAAATGTCTTCCGAATGTGGTGGGCTGCCGCTGCTCATCAACAGCCCACGAGATCGGAACCTGGCAGTCGCGTGCAAGCCTTCGGTGATCACCCTGCCGCACCAGCGCCAGCAGTATGGTACGCCTCCAGCGCAGCGAGCTACCACACGAGACTCTCCGAGCCGGCGACTTGATCCAGTACTATTCGCGGGCGTTAGTTGCCGGAGACGCGAGAGGCTACCGCAAGAGCCGCGTTCTGAGGATCGCGCAGTTTAATGACGTAAATTATCCGATACGTGTGGACACCGGCGAGATCCTGGAGCTGTCGCACATGATGCGCCGCGTGGCCAACATCTCTGGCATACCATTTGAAGTCGCCGTGTGGAGAAAGATGAGGACTTACGAACTAGTGGATGGTTCTGTGGATCTCCCGACGAGATCCACCATTTTAAAATCTGCTATACGACAAGCAGTTGACGATGCCTCTGCTGCAGTGGCGCAGCAGCTACGAGTGGAGAGAGAAGCGGCGGACACCCACGCTGCAGCAAACTTCGCTGGAAGAGTCTCCGAAGCTGCTCGAGACGTTAGTGTCTCCAGCACCTCTGAATTACGTTTTCAGCCACCCGCAACAAGTGGAGGCGAGCGCACAGACGTTAGTGAAGGACCTGCGAGCGAGGAAAAGGTGTCAGGACAAGTTCCGATGGAGATACTTCTTCAGTTTAGCAGCTCCTGATTCTGATTCTGAGTCTCTGGAATCGGTGATGAACACCACTTCGACGCCCAGCACTACGACTGTGCGTGTAGAGCCCAGCATTAACACACTACCCGTATCCTCACATCCAGGAACAAGTGCGGAGAGCGAGGATTCTTCTCCAGATAGCACGCAACCTTCGGAGAGCCCGGATGAGGTGCTGGACCCCCAGCAGTACCTGGCCGCTATACCGACTCGTTTGGAAAGAAACAAAATCCGCCACCAAGCAAAAAAGCGGTCAAACCAGTGGCATGTACCCCGCTCGCGGAAGAGGAAGCATATGGCCCGTAGTGCGATCACCAGGTCTGGAGCCAACGTCTACCATTCTCGCAACGTTACAGCCAAGAAGATGAAGGACTTCCTGAAGCTCCCGTTCGTTCGAGAGCGTTTGAAAGCCTTACACGTACTACGGCCGAGCTACACGACGCAGAAGGATACGGCTGAGGTATCGCTGGCGCCTGCAGTGACAGTTAAGTGGCCGAACGGAGTGGACGAGATTAATGAGTGTCGAATTCCTGAAGGACTGCAGTTCCCTCACGTCGGAGACTTCGATCCCTGTAGCTGCGTTGGCGACTGTTTCTTCGACACCTGCGAGAACGCACAGTCCTCCATCTACTGCACATCGAAATGTTGTCGGCTAGATGCATTGTGCAGTAATGCGCCAAGGAACCGAGCGACGCTGAAGCTTTTTGAAACCGCTCGTGTTGGCTTAGGAGTGTATACTACTGCTTTTTTGGACGTCGGGGACATCTTGGGCGAGTATGTGGGTCAGCTACGTGCGCACGAGGCGCAGATTGAGGGTCAGCCAGAGGTGGCAAAGAAGTACAACAGCGGCTACACGATGCTGTACTACACGAAGTCTACAACCAAGAAGTACGTGTACATCGAAGCTGGCAAGTGTGGTTCGATGATGCGATTCCTCTCGCATTCCTGTGTACCAAACGCGGATTTCATTGAAATGCGCAACGGACGCAACGTTAAGATCCTTGTCGTAATGAGAAGGCTGTGAAGGCAGGCACTGATATAACGGTGAACTACGGTGATGAAGTGTGGTTTAAGTGTGCTTGTGACGAGTGCTGGCAAGAAGAGTAGTAGGAGTGTAGGTTCTCATAATACACGTTTGATTTTGGCATCAACTTCGGTCTATTTTTCGCTGCAGAACATCTTGCGGTGATCCAGCACTTCCGATATGAGCTTCTGCAACACAGACACCTAACAGGTATCTTACTGCTACTTGAGCGGACACTGTGCAAGCGCGCAAATTCGACTAGGATCGGTTCCTCGCTCTCAGCACTGGCATCACCACGCGTATAAGGCCTGTGAGTGTCAACTGCGAATATGCACGTAATAACTCTGATGCTGGAGTCAAAACTTCGTTTTAGTTTATATCCTCGGTTGTATTGTGATCAGGAGGTCTTAAGCGACGTGTGGCACCTTACTCCGCCACCTACGTGTACGAGGCGAAGGTGCTGGAGGAAAACAAAAGTGTTATGATGTAAATGCTCGCTCTAACTGTTACTGTAGACGTATTAAAAGACCACTGCACCCGATCCTGAGTATCTACCAAGCCGTACGCATGTGCTGGAGCTGATACTTTACTCTAGAGACAGCGCAGGCCCAATAAGACGAGGTCTTCCTCCCAGCGTATCGCTACTGCGCTTGCCAGTAGTTCGTCGACTCACAAGCACCCGCCGCCCAGCTCCATCAAGACGATCCGATGCCCGGAGAGCAAAAAGAACATGAACACAGGTTCCAAACTTGTAGCAATAGTTACATGGACACCATCTCGCGCGTAGTTGAACAGGCCAGCCGTGAGGAGGTTCGTCCTGCACCTCCATACGCGCGTAGTTAGCGCCCATTTGGGCCGAAGCCGCTATCTGCTCTTCCGTCGACCGCTTTGCCCCCTCCACCACGATACGCTTTGCAGGATGGGCTACCACGTGCATCACCTCAGCATCTCCAAACATCCCGTCAGCAGCAGTATTGCGAGCTAGCAGCTTCTCTCGGACGAGTTCCACCACGCGACGAGTGAGGGCTGGTGCTGCTTCTGGGGTGGTGCGAAATACCCGCTGCTTGCGCGACTCGTTCATGCAACAGTCGCGTAACTCCTTAAGCAGAGTTCCCATTTTAAGGCGACGTCGCAGTGTGTAGTCACGCTTCAACACTCGGTTGAACTAACAGGGTTGTTTGTGGTAGCAAACGCACAGGGAGTTCGAAAGCACTGCCACATAGTAAAGTTTCCTCGCAGCCATTGTTCGTCAAGGTACGTACAGAAGTCGACCAGGTAAGGGTACAATCTCCAGGTCTGCAAATACTGCTCCAGCATCCAGGAAAATGATATTTCGTCACGGGCGAAGTGCAAGTCGTACAGACCACGAATCAGTGCTGCTGCTACATGTGAGGGAAATCCCTTCAGCCTCTTTTCCACGTTAGTCATTACGTGGAAAAAACACATGAGATACTGAAGCTGTGGATCTTCGCGAAATACCATAAAAATGGCATTCCGCTGCGCCTTCTCTGCGTCTCCCATTACGTATCGAGGAGCCAGCCTTTTAGTTGTAATCCAGTAGTACAGGCGGCTTAAAGAAGCCAAACACGCCTCGTAGATTGGCTGCGTCCGCTGCGAGACGATAAAAACTGCCACGAGATGGAAGCTGCGAGCTCGGTCCGATATACCAACCACTAAGACTGGGTAGTCGGACGTGTTTAATTTGAACGTCGCGTCCATATGAAGGACGTAGCTCTCTGGAGGCACTGAGAGCCTTTTCACCGTGTTCTTTGTCGCTACACCCACAACGAAAGGTTCTTCGTCCGAGCCGTCGCCCACCACAGGCTTGCCATCTGCGTCCAGATCCCAAGCGAAAGTAAAAGTCTCATTATCGTCCTCAGTACCAGTGAACGCGTGTGAGTGAATCCACTGCGTGAGATCGTCGACGCGATCGTGGTTGTCAAGCTCGGTACGCGCGTAGTAGTTGCAGAAATTTTGTACTTTGCCCAGAGGAGGGATGTCGCTCGCTGACATGTGGAAGTTTCGAGCCATGGCGTACTGGATATGAAGTGGTCGGAGCCTTTGCTTCGCGAGCTCTCGGCAGTATTCTTTCTGCTGTCTGGAAAGCTTAATTCGCTTGGGGGAAGAGGCTCCAGTGAAGTGCTCGCCCAACTCGTAGATGTAGGTATCACCAGAGTGAGAGCAGTCCAGCACCTTGCCGCGCCACGAGCAAGTGAGGTCGCTGCAGGTGCTGGACTCGCATTTGAGTAGCCTATAGCGCATGCTGTGGTGGTCACCAACGCGGCATACGCTACAGGACATTGTGTTGCTCTTGTCGGTGCTGTGGATCTTGAACGTGGCCAGGATGGCGTCGGCTTCGTTGCGGCCGAGCTCAAAGCCCAGCTCTCGCCACGGCAGCGTCCGAGGCATGGTGCTTAAACGAATGAAAAGGGAGCCAATCTGATTGGACGCTAGACTCCAGTCTGAGGAGCCTTGGGTGTGCTGGTTTTGTGCAGTATGGAAGCCATGGACGAGTCTGCCGTGCACGAAGCGCGGCCAGTTGTGTAGGTCCAGTAGTATAGAGTGGCGACACGCATCACGATGTGCCAACACGCATCACGATGTATTTACTGGCTAGTAAGTGTGTTTTTCAGGGTCTCCACGTGCCAAGACGCAGTTTGGGGGATTTCTCCACGTTTCAGGTGCCGACGCAACACTGTCGAGTGGTTTTCACGCGTTGTCCTCGAATCTGTGCCAGTTATGATTGAAACATTTGAATATTGTGTCGCAAGACGTTGCTGCTGTTGCTGTTGACGGTAGTGTTTTCTTTTTGATATGTAACGATGATTCCAGGATTATTGGACGTCATTTAGGCTCCAAGTTTATTAACGTTTCTATATGGGGTCTACTTAACCAGCTATAATTCCCACCTCTCGTGTTTTGTTGTTGTCTTGCCGCTCCATTTAATATCGTATTCTAAGCCCCTGTCGACGACACGTCCGCCAGTTAAGTAGTATCGATTGTTTTTTGCTGTCTTAACAACTATTAGAAAACAATGGTTTACAGCAGTAACACATATGAGTTCATTTTATTCGATCTAAAACTACTATCGTTATGGATCAAGTGACAGCGTTTATTAGCAGCGGCCAGCTTCTGTTGCTCAGTCAGTTACCTCACTCTCAGATAATTTATTAATGTTTCTACAACAAAATTATTAAAGTCCTTGTAGCTTGCAGAAACTATTAAGTACAGAGTATTGCGTATAATCCTCGAAACACGCATTCCTACGTGTACGCTAAAGCACCTTGCAGCTTATAATAGGAAGTTGCTATTTCTTTTGAGAATAAGTAGCTCTGTCTGTTTAACACTCAAATATTAAAAGCAACACGCATTATTAGAATAGTAAATACATCGTAATATAAAAACGATGCCGCCTTCGGATCTTGGATAGTCTTGTGCAAATCTCCATATGTGCTCTGTGAACCACATGAATTTACTGAGGTAAGCTACATGATTCAGTTTTAACCAATCAAAGCCGCCTTCGCTCCGCTCGGCAGCCAATGGGAAGGCTAAAAAATCTGAGCGTTTCGTGTGACGGACGGACGGACACCGTGCTAGCATTGATAGTTTAGGACTTGCGCTCTGGGCGCCCGCTCCGCGGACGCTAGGGCACGGCTGGTTGGTGTAGAGAGGGCGGCCCACCTCCGCTGCACTGCGGTGGGCTTTGCTTGTTTACTCAAAGCAAATCTACATATAATGTATATTCCGTGCTCTACTTATGTTCTGATTCAAAACAACAATATCCTGAGTGCTCACATATTATGGTAGACATGACCAGGGTTTAACGTGATCTGCAAGTTGAACACCATCTTACCCGGGAGGTTTTGTCTATAATCTCATTTGAGCGCATAGCTCCCAAAATGTCACAAATCGGAGGCGCGCGTGGTTGCAAATGTAGTATATGCTGTGCAGAAGACGGATCAGTATCAATGACGATCCCAAATTGGCATAGATATGTGAGGAATCCCAGTGTAGCTGGAGTAAATACGCCTACTCAAACATATTACCATCCGCATGTCATCGCCGTGAGGCAGTCGACACCATAGAGCAAGGTTTGGTCATCACCTCGCACGAAGTATCTTTTAGGACAGGTAGTTTCTGTCGATGGTCACCACACACACCAATAGTATGCCTTGAAACCGTTCCGCTGAGCTCTTAATGATATTACTGAAGGGTATTTTCACTATCTTTCGCATGCATTGATCATACTTGCATAGCTGACGCACTTACTGACGTATGTGCATAGATACTGACCGACAGAGTGGCGTAGATCCTT
>NW_003303718.1:1229608-1232338 GCF_000142945.1 Phytophthora infestans T30-4 | reverse complement strand
TTCCCCAGGCTATGTTAAGGCTGGCGTACGCGCCTGGGCGATCTGTACGTTTCTTGAAGAGCAACTTGAATCGCCTCTTCAAGGGTGCTTGACTGCACCCGGAACAGCTGAGTGCGTGCGGGGCCCACTCGAAGGCCGTCCATGAACACAGTCATATTGATGTGTTCGTTGAGTGGGCTTCCCACTAGGGACGCCGTGAGCTCCCGTATCTCTTGCACATACATTAGCCAAACGACATTGCATTTCTATGGGTAACTTATAGCTTGTATTAAACCCAAGCTTTATCTACCTATAAATATACTCAGTTTACATTCTACCTTAACCCCTTCAAACCGGCTGATTTTTCCTTTCCTTAAATTGCATATGCAAGATAGTTTGACTTGGTGTTTGTATACTTTTACTTGTTACAGAGATGGTCGACGAACCGAACGTTGTAATAACCGGTGCAAACTGCATATTAACGTGCATACACGGCTGCAAGTTTAGGTTCTAAACTGCATTATTCGTTCCATTTCCGTAACATAGATGCTGACTTCCGGTCGTCTGGTAGTACAGCGATAGGCGGGTTTGCAATTTTAGAGATATTTGAATGTCGAATTTTAGAAACTGTTCAATTGCGTACATATATTGAAGTTTTCCCATCCAAGTGGCGAGCAATCAAAAGTTCAGTTTTTATGGCTCATACAAATATGAAGCCTATAATATAATCTGAGCATGGGCTTCCGGCTCTGGCCTCACGGACTGCATAGTAAGCAAAATGAATCGACGTTGCACTTTATTCTCAACCTGCAAGAGATATAGAACGACAATTTTCACTGCAGCCATTACTTCGCAAAAACACAAATACTGATGATAAAATGCATATTCACCCTTTGGTATCCTGCATATGCATGATACTTAATCAGCAGCATCTCTCAGTCTTTTGCGTGATCCACCACCTTTCGTTGGAGTTGCTGGGCGCATACGGATGCGGCGTTCTTGGTTCGAAGGTCGCAGCTTTCCTTCACTCCATTCCTTGTGCCACACGTCAAAGCAGGTTGTCAAGACTCCTCGAATCACATGCCTCGGGCGCATACACAGGTAGATAGGCGCATTACCATCGCACTCGGAGCAGTAGTACGCCGTCGTGTGGGGCTTTGCGCCCTGCATCAGAGAGCAAACTTTACACGCACGCTGACGCCGCTTCGGCTGCGTATCTCGGTTCCTCCATTCATCCACCAACTGTGCTACATGAGTAGAAGCGTGCCCCGCCACACCAGAACCCGACGTACCGGCGATCTGCTCCCTCTCACAAAACGTGTTTCCGTCGAACATGTCCACTTCTTGGAGCTGGGTGAGCTGCAAGTGGAGGCGCTTCATGAATTTAACGTGCGTCAACGGCTTTGAAGTCTTGTGCTTGTGGTAGGCCTTGTGTACAATGTAGCTGTTCACTATAGTGACATCGATAAACCCCTGCACGAGGCTCTTGTAATACTTCCGAAAAGTCACAGCCCGCTGGAGGGAGTATCTTTGCAATCGGAGCTGGTTATGTACGTCGACACCCCCCATAAACCGATGGTAGTCCTTGATAACACGGGGGGGGGGGGCGACGACCTTGTGGTGTTCACCAGCTTTGTCTTTCCGAACGACTCTATCCAAATCCACACTCCCACCCGTAGCCAAGAAGTGCACAGGTTTTGAATCCATCCAGCAAATTGCGCGTAGGCCAGGTACTTTAGAAGATTCCACAATCTTACACGTCCCCCGATCCACATCTCGTGGCCGTGTTTTCATCTTACAAATGATCTCTTTGCAGTACCTAACGCGATTTGTCATTATAGTGCCCACACAGTAGTACCCCATCAGTAGTAGCTGAATCAGGAGAGCAACCGAGGTGTAGAAGCGATCGATGACAACCAGTTTCTTTGCGGGCAACGGAGCGTCACCGAACACTTCGCGGAGGTTTCGAACGACGGCGGCAGGGCCTTCCTTCTTGTTGAGTTGGGCAGCGTCGCTTACATGATGTTTCTTGCCGCAGTATACTTCAAACCTGCATAATGCAGTTTAAACAGGAACATACTTTCATTCGTAAAAGTGAATAATACAGGATAAGAAAATTTTAGAACCAAAAAAAACACCTGATGCAGTACGCCGTGTGTGCACTGCACAACATAAAGAGCTTCGTTCCCCACTTGTGCGGTTTTGCTTTCATGTAGACGCGCATCTTGTCGAATCTGCTGCGGCTTGAAAGCATGGCTTCATCAAATGAAAGCTCTGCAGGTGGCATGTATCCTTCGCGAAACGTCCGCTGCAGCACTTCAACAACCTTGCGGATCTTCCAGGATCGATCCG
This sequence comes from Phytophthora infestans T30-4, assembly GCF_000142945.1. Classification (NCBI taxonomy): domain Eukaryota; phylum Oomycota; class Peronosporomycetes; order Peronosporales; family Peronosporaceae; genus Phytophthora; species Phytophthora infestans. Next base: position 1,230,007 of record NW_003303718.1, on the reverse strand, counting down.
TGGTCGCTCTTGGGTCGTCGTTATCATTGAAGTGTAGATTTCTGCAGATATCCATGAATCGATCTCGTGCCATCACAGAACTGAACGCTCCACGTGGAATCGCCCCCTCGTCGGTGGGTTTCCAGTGGTTTGCCAGCTTTTCTCGGTTTGGGCAAATTATTCGCGCGATCAGTAGTCCCACGAAGCGACACAGCTCGTGTGGTTTGATTGGAGGAACTGCTTGAAGCTCTTGTAGCACATCGCGCCGTGTCTTCTTCTTCGTGGCAGGATTCGCTTGACAGCGTCGCTTGTGGCGCTTGTAGGCGTCGTCAACACGAGCGTGGAGCATATCGCTTTGGTACTTGTTTGAGCAGACAGCAATTATCCGTCCACAATGCAACCGGCATGAAGTAAAAGAAC
>NW_003303718.1:1220205-1229508 GCF_000142945.1 Phytophthora infestans T30-4 | reverse complement strand
AGCAACCATTTCATGCAGAGAACCTGGCTCCGTTCTTTTCCAGCGCGAATTCTCGAATGAGTGGCTGGAGAGGGAGCGAAAAAATTACCTTTGGAAAATAATGTAAAACTCATGTTTACCACATAAACTTTTATATCTTATATTCAAATTTAGAGAAATATTATCTGTCTCGTCGCTTGTTATGTGTATCTTCTATGCTACCACACGTACAGAGAGCCTGCACCTGTAGGGTTCTTTTTGACTTAGATTTTGTATAACCGAGGATTTGAAAAAAGTAACTATACAAACTTTAAGTCATATTTGAGCTTAACCTGCATAATGCAGGTTAAGCATTTTTGAAAAGCTGCATATGCAGGCTCCCGGTTTGAAGGGGTTAAATCTTTGGGATATATACTAAGTGTGAAAAATGTAATTTACACGATGTAGTGTACTAGACACACTAATGTGTGGTGTACGTGTAATTCAAACTGTTTATATAGCTCTTAATTTAGGATATTGAGGCGTTACTTATACTGGTATTGATGACGGAACGGCGTGTTTACTGTAAATTACCTTGGAGCAGATGTTTTTTTTTTTGGTTTGTTTAGGCGATAAAGTTTCTTTTTTTCCCGTCGTCTTATCGTCTTTTGGCTGCTGTAACACCTCTCGATTATAAGGACAAAATTCGACAAGCGGCAAGCGCAATCGCCTCTGTGTGATATGACGTTGAGACGCCCGACGTCGATTTGCATGAATTTGAAGTTATACTGGATTAAACTATCGAGCTTGACGACCCCTTGTTCTTAACTTAAGGCAAATCCTCTCCGGGAAGTTAATTCAGACACCTTACGGTACAGCCGCTCATGCAATAACGCGTAGGTAAGCGAAGACTGCTAAGTTTGTATGGTTGTAGAGAGCTAATACAGGGTATATTTCTATATACATTTACAGGAGCATCTACCTAAAGTGATGCCAAGTAAGACCATCAACGGTTGGTTCTCTTATTGTCCTTAAACGTTTCTTGGTTAATAATAATGGCGACACTAGGGCAGTCGTTTCATAAATTTGAGGAAGTTGTATTGTCTATTTCGGTTAAACTTAGGAAACAGGGTTATTTCATTCGGTCGCCAACTTAACCCTATTGTTACCAGAAGGATACACTAGGTATCCTTTTTAGGTAGGTTATACTGAAATCAAGACACCTTATTGTCATATTTCTTTCCTCCGCGCTAATCGTCGCCCATGTTTCTGCCCAATCGCAGCTTAGGAAGCGACGTTTTAGAAAGCAAATGTACCCACGCAATTGTGTCGATGCCTTGTCCTATTGGGGTACTGCAGAGAAACTGGCAGCCAACGCCACTATCCAACCCGCGGCACGTTCACAACACATTCTGTAGCACTATTTATACTCGAAGAAAGATCTGATGTAAGCACTACAGCCCCCCCCCCACACACTTTATTTCCTGTCGTCTTATCGTCTTTTGGCGGCTGTAACACCTCTCGAATTATAGGACACAATTTCGAACAAGCGCCAAGCGCAAATCGCCTCCTGTGTGATATGACCCTTGAGACGCCCGACGCTCTATTTGTCATGAAATTGAAGTTATACTGGATTAAACTATCGAGCTTGACGACCCCTTGTTCTAAACTTAAGGCAAATCCTCTCCGGGAAGTTAATTCAGACACCTTACGGTACAGCCGCTCATGCAATAACACGTAGGTAAGCGAAGACTGCTAAGTTTGTATGGTTGTAGAGAGCTAATACAGGGTATATTTCTATATACATTCACAGGAGCATCTACCTAAAGTGATGCCAAGTAAGACCATCAACGGTTGGTTCTCTTATTGTCCTTAAACGTTTCTTGGTTAATAATAATGGCGACACTAGGGCAGTCGTTTCATAAATTTGAGGAAGTTGTATTGTCCATTTCGGTTAAACTTAGGAAACAGGGTTGGTTCATTCGGTCGCCAACTTAACCCTATTGTTACCAGAAGGATACACTAGGTATCCTTTTAGTTAGGTTATACTGAAATCAAGACACCTTATTGTCATATTTCTTTCCTCCGCGCTAATCGTCGCCCATGTTCTGCCCAATCGCAGCTTAGGAAGCGACGTTTTAGAAAGCAAATGTACCCACGCAATTGTGTCGATGCCTTGTCCTATTGGGGTACTGCAGAGAAACTGGCAGCCAACGCCACTATCCAACCCGCGGCACGTTCACAACACATTCTGTAGCACTATTTATACTCGAAGAAAGATCTGATGTAAGCACTACAGCCCCCCCACACACTTTATTTCCTGTCGTCTTATCGTCTTTTGGCGGCTGTAACACCTCTCGATTATAAGGACAAAATTCGACAAGCGGCAAGCGCAATCGCCTCTGTGTGATATGACGTTGAGACGCTCGACGTCGATTTGCATGAATTTGAAGTTATACTGGATTAAACTATCGAGCTTGACGACCTCTTGTTCTTAACTTAAGGCAAATCCTCTCCGGGAAGTTAATTCAGACACCTTACGGTACAGCCGCTCATGCAATAACGCGTAGGTAAGCGAAGACTGCTAAGTTTGTATGGTTGTAGAGAGCTAATACAGGGTATATTTCTATATACATTCACAGGAGCATCTACCTACAGTGATGCCAAGTAAGACCATCAACGGTTGGTTCTCTTATTGTCCTTAAACGTTTCTTGGTTAATAATAATGGCGACACTAGGGCAGTCGTTTCATAAATTTGAGGAAGTTGTATTGTCCATTTCGGTTAAACTTAGGAAACAGGGTTGGTTCATTCGATCGCCAACTTAACCCTATTGTTACCAGAAGGATACACTAGGTATCCTTTTAGGTAGGTTATACTGAAATCAAGACACCTTATTGTCATATTTCTTTCCTCCGCGCTAATCGTCGCCCATGTTCTGCCCAATCGCAGCTTAGGAAGCGACGTTTTAGAAAGCACATGTACCCACGCAATTGTGTCGATGCCTTGTCCTATTGGGGTACTGCAGAGAAACTGGCAACCAACGCCACTATCCAACCCGCGGCACGTTCACAACACATTCTGTAGCACTATTTTCACTCGAAGAAAGATCTGATGTAAGCACTACAGCCCCCCCCCCACACACTTTATTTCCTGTCGTCTTATCGTCTTTTGGCGGCTGTAACACCTCTCGATTATAAGAACAAAATTCGACAAGCGGCAAGCGCAATCGCCTCTGTGTGATATGACGTTGAGACGCCCGACGTCGATTTGCATGAATTTGAAGTTATACTGTATTAAACTATCGATCTTGACGACCTCTTGTTCTTAACTTAAGGCAAATCCTCTCCGGGAAGTTAATTCAGACACCTTACGGTACAGCCGCTCATGCAATAACGCGTGGGTAAACGAAGACTGCTAAGTTTGTATGATTGTAGAGAGCTAATACAGGGTATATTTCTATATACATTCATAGGAGCATCTACCTAAAGTGATGCCAAGTAAGACCATCAACGGTTGGTTCTCTTATTGTCCTTAAACGTTTCTTGGTTAATAATAATGGCGACACTAGGGCAGTCGTTTCATAAATTTGAGGAAGTTGTATTGTCCATTTCGGTTAAACTTAGGAAACAGGGTTGGTTCATTCGATCGCCAACTTAATCCTATTGTTACCAGAAGGATACACTAGGTATCCTTTTAGGTAGGTTCTACTGAAATCGAGTAATAATCAAAATAATAATGGCGACACTAGGGCAGTCGTTTCATAAATTTGAGGAAGTTGTATTGTCCATTTCGGTTAAACTTAGGAAACAGGGTTGGTTCATTCGATCGCCAACTTAACCCTATTGTTACCAGAAGGATACACTAGGTATCCTTTTAGTTAGGTTATACTGTTTCAAGACACCTTATTGTCATATTTCTTTCCTCCGCGCTAATCGTCGCCCATGTTCTGCCCAATCGCAGCTTAGGAAGCGACGTTTTAGAAAGCAAATGTACCCACGCAATTGTGTCGATGCCTTGGTCTATTGGGGTACTGCAGAGAAACTGGCAACCAACGCCACAATCCAACCCGCGGCACGTTCACAACACATTCTGTAGCACTATTTATACTCGAAGAAAGATCTGATGTAAGCACTACAGCCCCCCCCACACACTTTATTTCCTGTCGTCTTATCGTCTTTTGGCGGCTGTAACACCTCTCGATTATAAGAACAAAATTCGACAAGCGGCAAGCGCAATCGCCTCTGTGTGATATGACGTTGAGACGCCCGACGTCGATTTGCATGAATTTGAAGTTATACTGTATTAAACTATCGATCTTGACGACCTCTTGTTCTTAACTTAAGGCAAATCCTCTCCGGGAAGTTAATTCAGACACCTTACGGTACAGCCGCTCATGCAATAACGCGTAGGTAAGCGAAGACTGCTAAGTTTGTATGGTTGTAGAGAGCTAATACAGGGTATATTTCTATATACATTCACAGGAGCATCTACCTACAGTGATGCCAAGTAAGACCATCAACGGTTGGTTCTCTTATTGTCCTTAAACGTTTCTTGGTTAATAATAATGGCGACACTAGGGCAGTCGTTTCATAAATTTGAGGAAGTTGTATTGTCCATTTCGGTTAAACTTAGGAAACAGGGTTGGTTCATTCGATCGCCAACTTAACCCTATTGTTACCAGAAGGATACACTAGGTATCCTTTTAGGTAGGTTATACTGAAATCAAGACACCTTATTGTCATATTTCTTTCCTCCGCGCTAATCGTCGCCCATGTTCTGCCCAATCGCAGCTTAGGAAGCGACGTTTTAGAAAGCACATGTATTCACGCAATTGTGGCGATGCCTTGTCCTATTGGGGTACTGCAGAGAAACTGGCAACCAACGCCACTATCCAACCCGCGGCACGTTCACAACACATTCTGTAGCACTATTTTCACTCGAAGAAAGATCTGATGTAAGCACTACAGCCCCCCCACACACTTTATTTCCTGTCGTCTTATCGTCTTTTGGCGGCTGTAACACCTCTCGATTATAAGAACAAAATTCGACAAGCGGCAAGCGCAATCGCCTCTGTGTGATATGACGTTGAGACGCCCGACGTCGATTTGCATGAATTTGAGGTTATACTGTATTAAACTATCGATCTTGACGACCTCTTGTTCTTAACTTAAGGCAAATCCTCTCCGGGAAGTTAATTCAGACACCTTACGGTACAGCCGCTCATGCAATAACGCGTAGGTAAGCGAAGACTGCTAAGTTTGTATGGTTGTAGAGAGCTAATACAGGGTATATTTCTATATACATTCACAGGAGCATCTACCTAAAGTGATGCCAAGTAAGACCATCAACGGTTGGTTCTCTTATTGTCCTTAAACGTTTCTTGGTTAATAATAATGGCGACACTAGGTCAGTCGTTTCATAAATTTGAGGAAGTTGTATTGTCCATTTCGGTTAAACTTAGGAAACAGGGTTGGTTCATTCGGTCGCCAACTTAAACCTATTGTTACCAGAAGGATACACTAGGTATCCTTTTAGGTAGGCTATACTGAAATCAAGACACCTCATTGTCATATTTCTTTCCTCCGCGCTAATCGTTGCCCATGTTCTGCCCAATCGCAGCTTAGGAAGCGACGTTTTAGAAAGCAAATGTACCCACGCAATTGTGTCGATGCCTTGGCCTATTGGGGTACTGCAGAGAAACTGGCAACCAACGCCACAATCCAACCCGCGGCACGCTCACAACACATTCTGTAGCACTATATATACTCGAAGAAAGATCTGATGTAAGCACTACAGCCCCCCCACACACTTTATGTCCCGTCGTCTTATCGTCTTTTGGCTGCTGTAACACCTCTCGATTATAAGAACAAAATTCGACAAGCGGCAAGCGCAATCGCCTCTGTGTGATATGACGTTGAGACGCCCGACGCCAATTTGCATGAATTTGAAGTTATACTGGGATTAAACTATCGAGCTTGACGACCCTTTGTTCTTAACTTAAGGGCAAATCCTCTCCGGGAAGTTAATTCAGACACCTTACGGTACAGCCGCTCATGCAATAACGCGTAGGTAAACGAAGACTGCTAAGTTTGTATGATTGTAGAGAGCTAATACAGGGTATATTTCTATATACATTCACAGGAGCATCTACCTAAAGTGATGCCAAGTAAGACCATCAACGGTTGGTTCTCTTATTGTCCTTAAACGTTTCTTGGTTAATAATAATGGCGACACTAGGGCAGTCGTTTCATAAATTTGAGGAAGTTGTATTGTCCATTTCGGTTAAACTTAGGAAACAGGGTTGGTTCATTCGATCGCCAACTTAATCCTATTGTTACCAGAAGGATACACTAGGTATCCTTTTAGGTAGGTTATACTGAAATCGAGTAATAATCAAATAATAATGGCGACACTAGGGCAGTCGTTTCATAAATTTGAGGAAGTTGGATTGTCCATTTCGGTTAAACTTAGGAAACAGGGTTGGTTCATTCGGTCGCCAACTTAACCCTATTGTTACCAGAAGGATACACTAGGTATCCTTTTAGGTAGGCTATACTGAAATCAAGACACCTTATTGTCATATTTCTTTCCTCTGCGCTAATCGTCGCCCATGTTCTGCCCAATCGCAGCTTAGGAAGCGACGTTTTAGAAAGCAAATGTACCCACGCAATTGTGTCGATGCCTTGTCCTATTGGGGTACTGCAGAGAAACTGGCAGCCAACGCCACTATCCAACCCGCGGCACGTTCACAACACATTCTGTAGCACTATTTATACTCGAAGAAAGTTCTGATGTAAGCACTACAGCCCCCCCCCCATTTCTAGCAGAGCTCCAAAGGACAGATGGCCGTCAGAATTGCACCAACATGGCCAATCTTAGACGTCAGCACGTAGATGCTCTCCACGCCCTCCTCAATGCGCGACAGTTACTCCATCTGAGCTTCTAGTATCTTTTTGAGCCTTGTGTTGATCTCCTCAAGCGTGTTCTTCATGCCCATGAGCTCGCAGATGCGCGCACCAGCTCCCGCGCAAGCGACCTTTCATCCATCCTTACGGCAACGTTAAATCTTTGGGATATATACTAAGTGTGAAAAAATGTAATTTACACGATGTAGTGTACTAGACACACTCATGTGTGGTGTACGTGTAATTCATACTGTTTATATAGCTCTTAATTTAGGATATTGAGGCGTTACTTATACTGGTATTGATGACAGAACGGCGTGTTTACTGTAAATTACCTTGGAGCATATAGTTTTTTTTGGTCTGTTTAGGCGATAAAGTTACTTTATGTCCCGTCGTCTTATCGTCTTTTGGCTGCTGTAACACCTCTCGATTATAAGGACAAAATTCGACAAGCGGCAAGCGCAATCGCCTCTGTGTGATATGACGTTGAGACGCCCGACGCCAATTTGCATGAATTTGAAGTTATACTGGATTAAACTATCGAGCTTGACGACCCCTTGTTCTTAACTTAAGGCAAATCCTCTCCGGGAAGTTAATTCAGACACCTTACGGTACAGCCGCTCATGCAATAACGCGTAGGTAAACGAAGACTGCTAAGTTTGTATGATTGTAGAGAGCTAATACAGGGTGTATTTCTATATACATTCACAGGAGCATCTACCTAAAGCGATGCCAAGTAAGACCATCAACGGTTGGTTCTCTTATTGTCCTTAAACGTTTCTTGGTTAATAATAATGGCGACACTAGGGCAGTCGTTTCATAAATTTGAGGAAGTTGTATTGTCCATTTCGGTTAAACTTAGGAAACAGGGTTGGTTCATTCGGTCGCCAACTTAACCCTATTGTTACCAGAAGGATACACTAGGTATCCTTTTAGTTAGGTTATACTGAAATCAAGACACCTTATTGTCATATTTCTTTCCTCCGCGCTAATCGTCGCCCATGTTCTGCCCAATCGCAGCTTAGGAAGCGACGTTTTAGAAAGCAAATGTACCCACGCAATTGTGTCGATGCCTTGTCCTATTGGAGTAATGCAGAGAAACTGGCAGCCAACGCCACTATCCAACCCGCGGCACGTTCACAACACATTCTGTAGCACTATTTATACTCGAAGAAAGATCTGATGTAAGCACTACAGCCCCCCACACACACTTATTTTTCTGTCGTCTTATCGTCTTTTGGCGGCTGTAACACCTCTCGATTATAAGGACAAAATTCGACAAGCGGCAAGCGCAATCGCCTCTGTGTGATATGACGTTGAGACGCCCGACGTCGATTTGCATGAATTTGAAGTTATACTGGATTAAACTATCGAGCTTGACGACCCCTTGTTCTTAACTTAAGGCAAATCCTCTCCGGGAAGTTAATTCAGACACCTTACGGTACAGCCGCTCATGCAATAGCGCGTAGGTAAGCGAAGACTGCTAAGTTTGTATGGTTGTAGAGAGCTAATACAGGGGATATATCTCTATATACTTTCACAGGAGCATCTACCTAAAGTGATGCCAAGTAAGACCATCAACGGTTGGTTCTCTTATTGTGCCTTAAAAGCTTTCTCTTGGTTTAATAATATATGTGCGAACACTAGGGCAGTCGTTTCCATTAATTTGAGAGGAAGTTGTATTGTCCATTTCGGTTAAACTTAGTAAACAGGGTTGGTTCATTCGGTCGCCAACTTAACCCTATTGTTACCAGAAGGATACACTAGGTATCCTTTTAGTTAGGTTATACTGAAATCAAGACACCTTATTGTCATATTTCTTTCCTCCGCGCTAATCGTCGCCCATGTTCTGCCCAATCGCAGCTTAGGAAGCGACGTTTTAGAAAGCAAATGTACCCACGCAATTGTGTCGATGCCTTGTCCTATTGGGGTACTGCAGAGAAACTGGCAGCCAACGCCACTATCCAATCCGCGGCATGTTCACAACACATTCTGTAGCACTATTTATACTCGAAGAAAGATCTGATGTAAGCACTACAGCGCCGCCACCCACACTCTATTTCCTGTCGTCTTATCGACTTTTGGCGGCTGTAACACCTCTCGATTATTAGAACAAAATTCGACAAGCGGGCAAGCGCAATCCGCCTCTGTGTGATATGACGTTGAGACGCCCGACGTCGATCTGCATGAATTTGAAGGTATACTGTATTAAACTATCGATCTTTGACGACCCTCTTGTTCTTAACTTAAGGAAAATACTCCTCCGCGAAGGTGATTTAGGACACATTTCTGTACAGCCCGCTCACGCCACCCACCCCGAGGTAGGCGAAGACTGCTAAGTTTTGTAATGTTTGTAGAGAGCTAGTCCAGGGTGGATTTCTATTTTCTTTCTCTCGAAGCATCTCTCCTACACTGGTTGGCAGGGAAGGAACCATCCA
>NW_003303718.1:1165195-1219533 GCF_000142945.1 Phytophthora infestans T30-4 | reverse complement strand
CGCGAATCACATGCCTTCGGGCGCATACCACAGGTAGATAGGGCGCATTACCATCGCACTCGGAGCAGTAGTACGCCGTCGTGTGGGGCTTCGCGCCCTGCATCAGAGAGCAAACTTTACACGCACGCTGACGCCGCTTCGGCTGCGTATCTCGGTCCTCCATTCACTCACCAACTGTGCTACATGAGTAGAAGCGTGCCCGCCACACCAGAACCCGACGTACCGGCGATCTGCTCCCTCTCACAAAACGTGTTCCGTCGAACATGTCCACTTCTTGGAGCTGGGTGAGCTGCAAGTGGAGGCGCTTCATGAATTTAACGTGCGTCAACGGCTTTGAAGTCTTGTGCTTGTGGTAGGCCTTGTGTACAATGTAGCTGCTCACTATAGCGATATCAATAAGCCCCAGCACGAGGCTCTTGTAATACTTCCGAAAAGTCACAGCCCGCTGGAGGGAGTATCTTTGCAATCGGAGCTGGTCATGTACGTCGACACCCCCCATAAACTGATGGTAGTCCTTGATAACACGGGGGGCGACGACATCGTGGTGTTCACCGGCTTGTCTTTCCGAACGACTCTATCCAAATCCACACTCCCACCCGTAGCCAAGAAGTGCACAGGTTTTGAATCCATCCAGCAAATTGCGCGTAGGCCAGGTACTTTAGAAGATTCCACAATCTTACACGTCCCCCGATCCACATCTCGTGGCCGTGTTTTCATCTTACAAATGATCTCTTTGCAGTACCCAACGCGATTTGTCATTATAGTGCCCACACAATAGTACCCCATCAGCTCGTGTGGTTTGATTGGAGGAACTGCTTGAAGCTCTTGTAGCACATCGCGCCGTGTCTTCTTCTTCGTGGCAGGATTCGCTTGACAGCGTCGCTTGTGGCGCTTGTAGGCATCGTCAACACGAGCGTGGAGCATATCCCTTTGGTACTTGTTTGAACAGACAGCAACGTGCTGCCACAATGCAACCGGCATGAAGTAAAAGAACAACGCCATAGGCGAGTCCCCACGATGCAGTACTTCAGGAGTGGGTCCAGAATAGCCTTGGTGAAGTCCCGGGTAGCTACTAGCGCCTTCAACAGGAACGAAAGGCGTCTGTAACTCCTCATACACATCCGGTTCTTGAATTGGGCCCCATCCATTAGTCGAAAACTCTCTCAGTGTTCTGTCCAGCAAGTTACCCGCCAACACAGCGTCAGTGCCTCCAAATCCATCCAGAAATTCTTTCGCCAGCGCAATATCCATCTCGTCTCGTTCAGGGTCCGGCTCCGATCCATCGGCCGCACTGGCATTTGATTGCAATCAGACTGGGTATCTGTGACAACGTCGTCCCTTGTCGCTTCATCGCCAGATTCAAGTGCATCATAGTTGGGGTCTCTTCCGTCCGGGGCGTCCACATTCAACCGGTCAGCTGTTTCTGCAAGTATATCTTCGTAACACAAGCATAAAAAATCGTTATCATGAATAATCAGTATAAGGTATCATGAATATGCAGCATACGCACTGAATCGCATTGTAAGACATACCCGTTTCGTTGTTCTCTTCAACAGACTCAACGCTGGAATACCCTTCGTCCCCCGATTCAACATTTTCTTCGTCACCTCCATGAGGACCTGGCAACACGATGGGGGTTTGAGCGACGACTTGAGTAACGGGTTCAGCTACTGGCACTGGCGCTTTTTCTTCATCAGATATGGCGTCGTCAACTATAGTGCATTCACAAGCGTTAGACTGCATCAATATGCATGTGGTCGATGAAATATTCAGGATAGCGTACGGGCTTCTTCGGGCGGATGTACTGCATGAGCTAATGCATAATGCTAGTTAGTTATCCTGCATATCCTGCATATCATATCATGAATATGCAACTGGTACTCACATGAGCGGCGACGTTTCTGCTTGTCCGTGGCAGGCGGCTTGGGCACTTTTCGAGTGCGCTTCACTTGCGTTTGTCGCGTCAAAGGCTGCTGAGTACCTGAAGAAGGTTGAAGTGGAGACGTGGGCTGGGTGGTGGCCGCTTGAGCGGGTGGTGATCTTGTTGTGACAGCAGGATCAGCAGGAGGTGCTGGTGGCGTCTGGAATGGTCCAGAACCGGTAGACGAAGGCTTTTTGGAAGCTGTAACATCATACAAACAATTGGTTAGACTGTGTAGCCAGCAATCGCCACCATCTCGCTTACCACCACTGTAGTACTCCAACAGCTCTTCCTCCCCAAGAAAAAAGTCGATGCCTTTTGTGCCGTTAACATGTCCGCCAGGGCGAACGTACTTCCATCTCGGATCTAAGTCCTTCGCTCGCGGTCTTACAGATGTCCATCCCTGCTTCTTCAGCTCCTTCCACGCCACACCAAACGGAATGTTTTGACTGCTCACATACTTGCCTCGGACAGCAACCATTTCATGCAGAGAACCTGGCTCCGTTCTTTTCCAGCGCGAATTCTCGAATGAGTGGCTGGAGAGGGAGCGAAAAAATTACCTTTGGAAAATAATGTAAAACTCATGTTTACCACATAAACTTTTATATCTTATATTCAAATTTAGAGAAATATTATCTGTCTCGTCGCTTGTTATGTGTATCTTCTATGCTACCACACGTACAGAGAGCCTGCACCTGTAGGGTTCTTTTTGACTTAGATTTTGTATAACCGAGGATTTGAAAAAAAGTAACTATACAAACTTTAAGTCATATTTGAGCTTAACCTGCATAATGCAGGTTAAGCATTTTTGAAAAGCTGCATATGCAGGCTCCCGGTTTGAAGGGGTTAAATTTTTGGGATATATACTAAGTGTGAAAAATGTAATTTACACGATGTAGTGTACTAGACACACTAATGTGTGGTGTACGTGTAATTCAAACTGTTTATATAGCTCTTAATTTAGGATATTGAGGCGTTACTTATACTGGTATTGATGACGGAACGGCGTGTTTACTGTAAATTACCTTGGAGCATATGTTTTTTTTTTTGGTCTGTTTAGGCGATAAAATTTCTTTTTTTCCCGTCGTCTTATCGTCTTTTGGCTGCTGTAACACCTCTCGATTATAAGGACAAAATTCGACAAGCGGCAAGCGCAATCGCCTCTGTGTGATATGACGTTGAGACGCCCGACGTCGATTTGCATGAATTTGAAGTTATACTGGATTAAACTATCGAGCTTGACGACCCCTTGTTCTTAACTTAAGGCAAATCCTCTCCGGGAAGTTAATTCAGACACCTTACGGTACAGCCGCTCATGCAATAACGCGTAGGTAAGCGAAGACTGCTAAGTTTGTATGGTTGTAGAGAGCTAATACAGGGTATATTTCTATATACATTTACAGGAGCATCTACCTAAAGTGATGCCAAGTAAGACCATCAACGGTTGGTTCTCTTATTGTCCTTAAACGTTTCTTGGTTAATAATAATGGCGACACTAGGGCAGTCGTTTCATAAATTTGAGGAAGTTGTATTGTCCATTTCGGTTAAACTTAGGAAACAGGGTTGGTTCATTCGATCGCCAACTTAATCCTATTGTTACCAGAAGGATACACTAGGTATCCTTTTAGGTAGGTTATACTGAAATCAAGACACCTTATTGTCATATTTCTTTCCTCCGCGCTAATCGTCGCCCATGTTCTGCCCAATCGCAGCTTAGGAAGCGACGTTTTAGAAAGCAAATGTACCCACGCAATTGTGTCGATGCCTTGTCCTATTGGGGTACTGCAGAGAAACTGGCAGCCAACGCCACTATCCAACCGCGCGGCACGTTCACAACACATTCTGTAGCACTATTTATACTCGAAGAAAGATCTGATGTAAGCACTACAGCCCCCCCCACACACTTTATTTCCTGTCGTCTTATCGTCTTTTGGCGGCTGTAACACCTCTCGATTATAAGGACAAAATTCGACAAGCGGCAAGCGCAATCGCCTCTGTGTGATATGACGTTGAGACGCCCGACGTCGATTTGCATGAATTTGAAGTTATACTGGATTAAACTATCGAGCTTGACGACCCCTTGTTCTTAACTTAAGGCAAATCCTCTCCGGGAAGTTAATTCAGACACCTTACGGTACAGCCGCTCATGCAATAACGCGTGGGTAAACGAAGACTGCTAAGTTTGTATGATTGTAGAGAGCTAATACAGGGTATATTTCTATATACATTCACAGGAGCATCTACCTAAAGTGATGCCAAGTAAGACCATCAACGGTTGGTTCTCTTATTGTCCTTAAACGTTTCTTGGTTAATAATAATGGCGACACTAGGGCAGTCGTTTCATAAATTTGAGGAAGTTGTATTGTCCATTTCGGTTAAACTTAGGAAACAGGGTTGGTTCATTCGATCGCCAACTTAATCCTATTGTTACCAGAAGGATACACTAGGTATCCTTTTAGGTAGGTTCTACTGAAATCGAGTAATAATCAAATAATAATGGCGACACTAGGGCAGTCGTTTCATAAATTTGAGGAAGTTGTATTGTCCATTTCGGTTAAACTTAGGAAACAGGGTTGGTTCATTCGGTCGTCAACTTAACCCTATTGTTACCAGAAGGATACACTAGGTATCCTTTTAGGTAGGTTATACTGAAATCAAGACACCTTATTGTCATATTTCTTTCCTCCGCGCTAATCGTCGCCCATGTTCTGCCCAATCGCAGCTTAGGAAGCGACGTTTTAGAAAGCAAATGTACCCACGCAATTGTGTCGATGCCTTGTCCTATTGGGGTACTGCAGAGAAACTGGCAGCCAACGCCACTATCCAACCCGCGGCATGTTCACAGCACATTCTGTAGCACTATTTATACTCGAAGAAAGATCTGATGTAAGCACTACAGCCCCCCCCCCACACACTTTATTTCCTGTCGTCTTATCGTCTTTTGGCGGCTGTAACACCTCTCGATTATAAGGACAAAATTCGACAAGCGGCAAGCGCAATCGCCTCTGTGTGATATGACGTTGAGACGCCCGACGTCGATTTGCATGAATTTGAAGTTATACTGGATTAAACTATCGAGCTTGACGACCCCTTGTTCTTAACTTAAGGCAAATCCTCTCCGGGAAGTTAATTCAGACACCTTACGGTACAGCCGCTCATGCAATAACGCGTAGGTAAGCGAAGACTGCTAAGTTTGTATGGTTGTAGAGAGCTAATACAGGGTATATTTCTATATACATTCACAGGAGCATCTACCTAAAGTGATGCCAAGTAAGACCATCAACGGTTGGTTCTTTTATTGTCCTTAAACGTTTCTTGGTTAATAATAATGGCGACACTAGGGCAGTCGTTTCATAAATTTGAGGAAGTTGTATTGTCCATTTCGGTTAAACTTAGGAAACAGGGTTGGTTCATTCGGTCGCCAGCTTAACCCTATTGTTACCAGAAGGATACACTAGGTATCCTTTTAGGTAGGTTATACTGAAATCAAGACACCTTATTGTCATATTTCTTTCCTCCGCGCTAATCGTCGCCCATGTTCTGCCCAATCGCAGCTTAGGAAGCGACGTTTTAGAAAGCAAATGTACCCACGCAATTGTGTCGATGCCTTGTCCTATTGGGGTACTGCAGAGAAACTGGCAGCCAACGCCACTATCCAACCCGCGGCACGTTCACAACACATTCTGTAGCACTATTTATACTCGAAGAAAGATCTGATGTAAGCACTACAGCCCCCCCCACACACTTTATTTCCTGTCGTCTTATCGTCTTTTGGCGGCTGTAACACCTCTCGATTATAAGGACAAAATTCGACAAGCGGCAAGCGCAATCGCCTCTGTGTGATATGACGTTGAGACGCCCGACGTCGATTTGCATGAATTTGAAGTTATACTGGATTAAACTATCGAGCTTGACGACCCCTTGTTCTTAACTTAAGGCAAATCCTCTCCGGGAAGTTAATTCAGACACCTTACGGTACAGCCGCTCATGCAATAACGCGTAGGTAAGCGAAGACTGCTAAGTTTGTATGGTTGTAGAGAGCTAATACAGGGTATATTTCTATATACATTCACAGGAGCATCTACCTAAAGTGATGCCAAGTAAGACCATCAACGGTTGGTTCTTTTATTGTCCTTAAACGTTTCTTGGTTAATAATAATGGCGACACTAGGGCAGTCGTTTCATAAATTTGAGGAAGTTGTATTGTCCATTTCGGTTAAACTTAGGAAACAGGGTTGGTTCATTCGGTCGCCAGCTTAACCCTATTGTTACCAGAAGGATACACTAGGTATCCTTCTAGGTAGGTTATACTGAAATCAAGACACCTTATTGTCATATTTCTTTCCTCCGCGCTAATCGTCGCCCATGTTCTGCCCAATTGCAGCTTAGGAAGCGACGTTTTAGAAAGCAAATGTACCCACGCAATTGTGTCGATGCCTTGTCCTATTGGGGTACTGCAGAGAAACTGGCAACCAACGCCACAATCCAACCCGCGGCACGTTCACAACACATTCTGTAGCACTTTTTTCACTCGAAGAAAGATCTGATGTAAGCACTAGAGCCCCCCCCTAAAGAAGCTGTAACTTCAATTACGCGAGATCGGACCTCAGAAGAATTCTTTGTCATTTTAGCAAGCCGGGGCGGCTTTGATGCTGGAACTACGCCATCTCAGCGATCGCCAATCTCACTAGAGCAGTGTAATTTGAAACTAGAAACGATTTGGAGGTAGAGCAGCAGCAAACATATAACTTGAAATGGTACTTTCATGTAGGCTTTTGTGAATTGAAGACAATGAGATGTCTAGCGTATTGCGACCTACACGCAATGCTAGCTTCAGCTACTGTCACATTTCGCCCAAGGATAACATGACGCCCACTTCTAGATTTCAACATGTTGATAAGTGGTCTTATGCGAGCTACAGGATCCCGCTTGATACAGTATCCAATGCGGTAGCTTTTGAGCGAAAGCTCAAATTCTCTCGAATGTAATGAATCTTCTCCACGTCATGACCAACTCCAAGTTTGTCGAGGAAGCTCCTGGAAACATTGGGCTTCGTCGTCATCAACCCATTAGTTCCTCATTTCGCCTTTGTCAACAGAGCCATATACCATAAAATGCCCAAGCACTTCATCAGTTCATCCAGACTAATTTCCTGGGAAGTAGAACTACCACCAGCATCAGCGTATCCATTCGTAAATTGGGCCACTTGACTCCAGAACGACAGGGGTATAAACGCAAAAAAAAGACGACGTTGCTGAGCGGCCAAAATAGCTACGGCTCTCTTCTCTTAGTTTCGTCAGCGTAGTTCCGTCGTTGTGAGTGTATAAACCAGATGGTTGTCCCAGCGACGCAGTACTTGAAATTGTCAGCGAATGGATAGCTTCGACTTCGTCAGTACACAGCGCAATCTGTAATTCTTTCCGGCCACAAAACACGGACCATTCACGATATCCTCGTTCATCCAGCTCTTCGTATTCGTCTGATAAAATCGGTAATGTTTGTAAGCTGCGGCACCGCACGGCAAAGCGAGGTCCACGATTCTCCAAACTTTAGTGTTCCCTTCTGTAATGTAGCAAAGTTACGAATTCCTCTGATCACGACCGATTCGGAAACTTGGTGGACGTGATCGTTACCTTGAAAAACAGTGCTAGTCCAGCGAATCTGAAATGCTGCCGAAGGAACGGAAATGTTGTCTGCACTTTTCACGCTCTCGATAGTGTATCGTGTCACCTGCTCCAGCAAATACGCGGTTCCAGCATCTTAGTAAAGTCTTTTCGGCATACAAGCTTCTTTGGTAGGCGCAAACGCGACACTGGTCTCAACAAATCTCTCGGCTGTCATCCGC
The DNA here is from genome assembly GCF_000142945.1 of Phytophthora infestans T30-4. Lineage (NCBI taxonomy): Eukaryota > Oomycota > Peronosporomycetes > Peronosporales > Peronosporaceae > Phytophthora > Phytophthora infestans. The sequence goes on along the minus strand of NW_003303718.1, from coordinate 1,211,767 downwards.
GCTACACGGATCAACTCGTCTTTCATCCCTATCGCCAAAGTTTTCCATTTAGGTTTCGTTTGAATGGGCGACTTGCGCCATGCCACAACAGCGCTGCCGAAAGCCTCACCGCGCGTCATACAAGTGCTCCTCATTGTCGCTAAGGTGAAGAAAGACCTTCTCAGGATCAAGCACGTCCACGACCACCGAAGGATTTCTGATCCGCTTTCGAGCCGACGAAAGTCAGCAAAACAGATGTACTGAAGGTCCCGTGGCACCTCAGATTTGTAAGCATCCACCACTGCAGAGCGGCAAAAGCGTCAGACTGCTGGTGGCTTTTTGACGCAGTTGATGAAGAACCGCTGAAGGAGCCACAGTACGCTAGCATACACGGTTACGAAGCTGCTGAACGACTCCCTGTCCACCACGTACGAGTCCACCTACCATCGTAGCTGTTGAGGATCGCTGCGAGCGCGCTACGATGAATTTCTTAAAGATAGCGTAGAAGGCCAAACAAGTTGATGGTCTCGTACGAGGCTACGGTGCTGGAAGGCATAACTGGAAGTATTCTCACGCAATAAAGCATTCTTTTAATTTGAAAAGCAAGAGCAGCTTTTAGTTTTTTTCAGATACTGAACGAAAATGTGCTCCTTCTTTACTTCTTCCCAAGCTGTTTGTGGTAAATCTTTTTAGAGGGATTCTGACTTTGTTTCCAAGCCGATAAACTATCGTGTGTCGGCTTCATATCCCCACCTAAAGGGTCATCACCGGCATGAGCGTCGCGATTTTGGTCGGCCTCTATCCCAACGAAGGGAGGACCACTACTTCATGGTCTAGCGAGCGGGCTCTTTGTACATATAAAACTAACCAAACCGCTGTCCTATTGACTGCTCGATATTCCGCAGTACGGGTACCCGACCTTCGGTCATATGATCTCCCATAACTCACCCGAAGTCATCCAAACAGTGCGTCGACAGCTCGAAGTTTATCCATTCGGCGAAGTACAGGTTGGACACCCGGGACATCGATCAAGGCTTTGCGAGCGTATTGTCGGAGAGACACAGCATTATGCAATGGTAGACCTCCCTTTAGCTAGGGAAGACGTTTTGGCGAGGTGAAAGCGTACATACTTATGATATGTTGATTTAAATATTTAAAGGGAACATGGTAATACATCTTCATCTAACTATGTTATTGTTACTTGTAAGCCCAACGGCCTGTAGAGCCTTTAATTGACGCTCTTCGACATGGACGGCGGCAGCAAGTCGGCGAGGATGTGGTCTGCGGATCTCGTTTGAGGACAAGGCTTGTAGTAACGTGTACAGGTCGCTGCTGCACAGCAACACCATGTTGGCGCGTCTGAGTGGCATCCGAGTCAGAGTCACGGGTCGCGATCTTTGGGCGACCCCCCCCAGAAGCAGCTGTACAATTGCTCGACGGACTACTAAGGTAGTGACTACCTAATACAAGAAACAGTGGGGGGAGACTTCGACAAACCGAAATCATTTTATAACCTGCTGCACACTGGACAAGAAGGAATCAGTGGTCCATTACCTCGCTCATAATTTCGGAGATTGATGGGGTCAGTAACAAGATAAGAGCTCTTACAGGGTGATCGGGAGCCTACTCCAAAGCGACGGCAACCTTCTCGTGCTCCCGATAAACCTGACGACACCTTCGCTTCGTCTGGTATGCATCATTGTATATTAGTGGTAATATACTAAAACCAATAACTGTCGTTGATGCACGTACATAGCAGCAAACCGGGCTGCATTTGGTGCGGTATGGCGCTTTTTCCCCAATCAAGGCTGGTATCATCGACAGCCAACCGGTTTATGCGAGCTTTATCGCTAGGTTCCTCCCTATGGTAATGCAAATGGAAGGTTGGGATCGATTTTTTTCTTAGAGAACGTGCGCTTTTAGAGCATTATAGCCGAACGACTTTGGGAGGCAACCCGGACGCTGGCACTGGTTACGTTTGTACGAATGACAGTGATCCTCCTAATGCAGACTATAGTTTCCTGGAGATAGTACCTTCGATGGATGTGGGACTACTAGTGATGGAAGTTGTCTTGCAGGTAGTACACGTGACGATGGAAACCAGATCCACACGCTAGGCAAAATATCAGTGGCCTTTTCGGTGAAGTATGATTTGATGGTTTAACATCACAAAGCTGTGCTCCAATCATTTCAGCTGATTCGAGATGCTCCGAGCTGGAGAGTAATGATACCGGTTCGGACGGTAGATTTTCATTATTGCATGCGTCAGCTGCAGCCGAGCAACCAGCGCAAAAGCATACGGAATCGACCAGCCCAGACATCGCTGTCAATTCACCAAACGACGCCGTATGTAAGACGACTTGCTTCTTGAATCGCTATCAATTCACCAAACGGCGCCGTATGTAAGACGACTTGCTCCAGACAAAGGACATGCTCGCGATGTGGACATTTTATCCATCATTTCTGCTCACACGATGTGTGCATCTCGATAAAAATTCGTGGTCCCGGTAGTGAACTGATGGAAGACTTTGGCGATAACTCATAATGTAGCAGGCGTTGCTATGAGGATACTACAAGCCCAGAAAACGAAGGCGCAACAAACTCCGCCTCTTGTAGCGAATCTAACACCACTCAGACGATTAGCTCAACACTAACGTACAGTGCTCTGGCTCCAAAGGATAATGTCGCGAACCGTGCTCAAGGTTGACAACCACGCCCAAAACAAAAGACACATGGTTCTTCACGAACTAAAAGGCCATCTTCTGTTACAACTCCAAAATCAAGTACGCTCAAAAAGAACGGAGAGCACGAACTTGCCCACACCTCCTGCGCTTCTGCCGTCAGAGCAGTGTATATGTGCGAAGTATGACGGTTCTCCTAGAGCTTAGTACCTGTACGAAAACCCTGGACCCATAATTCGCCATTATTTTCAGTAGCCCCGCGGTGACGGCTCCATTTCCGTCCAGTGTAGTCATGTTATTGCAACGGATCGACCCTGGACGAAGTACGTATGCCGTATAAATACGGGTTGTGTTCACTTGCGCCATGTAGCAGTACATCTAGCATATGAGACTGTGTTCGCGTCCGGCGTGCACCGAGACGTTAAGGAGTTTGAAGGTGGGGCAACCGATGACGGTATTCGAGGCGATAAGGAGATCCAGGGAGCAGAGTACGCATTCAACGCTCCACAGGATGGTGATCAGCTCTTCGGTCGTGATCTCAGGTAAATCTGCCATGACCAAGCCCCCCACATCTCCTTTGTGTAGCCGCAGATGAGTGTACCACCGAACAGGTTCTTCAGTAGCTCGAGGTTGTCGATGAATATTCATATGTGGCAAGCAAGGCACCGGCTAGCCAAAGCGGATCAGTGTCTTGCCTATTGTTGCTGGGTTGGTTGTACGGGAGTGGGAGGCAGCACTAGTGTGGTCGAAGAAGACAGCGGCGGTCATTGAGCTGCTGGACTTGTGCGTCTATCGTCGAATTTGGAACTGAGCCTTCGTTTGCCGCGTCTGCACGGCGAGATTTTGCCGTCATATTCGTTCACCCCATGGGCACGCTGTTGAAGCCCCAGTTCCGCCAATCACAACTCTTAAATGTGTGGATCCACCAATCACACGACATGCCACTATGAGTACAAATACCTTATTGGTGGAATTGCTGATGTGAACCCTGGGGGGGGGCAGCCCGTAAATTTTTGACGACTTCAACTTCGCGCCAAATTTGAATTGTTCGCATCAGTTGTACTACTTTAGTACTTTCCAGTACATCGTTATATCAGTTGCAAAAACCGTGACCTTCTAAAGCGCATACTAGTACCAAAAGGCTTTGTGACGACGACACTTTTGTCGTAGCACTACCAGCACCGACGAGTTGAATGCATGCCACTATGTTGAAATTCTGCCCGTCCATTAGTAGCTATAGTCCAAATGGGTAACTACACAGAAGCTGCCACATTGATCTCTGTAGACCTACAGCCTTTACGATGGGTTATTTATTTGGATCCGACATAGATTGTTAATATGAACTTTATAGCTTCATCGCTTCAAAGTTTAGTTAGTCCTTCCGTAAAATTCACAATAGCAATTCAACGAAGATTTGTCTTCTTTGACTTTGCATACTCAAATCAGCATGTGTGCTACTGTGTTCTCCCCACAAATTCATACTGAATGTCATGTAGGACGGTGGCTAAATCATTCGTGAATATTGCCGAGCACTAACTTCCTCGAGGAGGAGGACAAGGAGCTGGTGCAAACTGCACGCCAATATGTTGACCAAGGGTGCGCATTGCGTGAAAGGATGTCGCTACGAAGATGACACGTTGGGGGCGGTCTTCTAAGGAACTTGCCCAGCGAATGAACACGCTAAAGCGCACCTTCGGATCGGACTTATCGAAATTTCCGCGCTGCTTTTACACTCCTGTCCGCGCCTTCCGTGGTCGCAGAAGTTCTCAAATTCTCCTCATCCGACAGCCTCGTGGTGGCATCGGATTGACCAAGGCGCAAGCACAGGTTTCTAGCCAGCGAACAAGTGGAAATGATTTCACACGAGATCCCCATTTCGTTCAAAGGAGATGAAGTTTGTGCCTTCGATCTTGGAAGCCACGATACCGTCTACAAAAAAGCGCAAGTCTCTTTCGGTGACGGCTGGCACTGGCCAGACCTCAGAAGCACACGCTTTGTCGCCGATGGGTGTAATTCGAAGAGCATGTTGAGAGTACCGGGGCCTATCGCAACAGCGGCAGCCAAATCGGATGTTCTTCCAACGCAATGGAACGTTGTACCAGCAAATAGCTCATTGATTCAAGAGGACAAGGTGCCTCGTGATGTAAATCAAGCTGTGGCTGCAATGTTCGAAAACGTTACTCGGAGTGAAGTTGCGTATCCCCCTGGCGCTATTTATTTGAATACAGGGGAAATGGGTGTCCACATTGATAGCTTCAATACGGCGGATTGATACGGTTGGAGCTCAGGATGTGTTTTTGGATATTGGCTCTGGTGTGGGAAACGTAGTAGCTCAATATGTACTTTCGTCGACTGTTCGAACGAGCATTGGGATTGAAATACGACGTGATCTAGTTGATCGCTGTAATGGAATACTGGATGAATACGTAGCCATCTGGTCGAGATTGCAAAATATTGAGGTTTATGCAGAGGATATGGAGCAGATTGGCCTGTCGACAATATCCCAGGTTTCTGAAGCCACGATCGTGTTCACAAACAACTTGCGCTTTGAACCTTCAGTCTCAAATCATATCACTGATGAGCGCTCACATATGCCGGATGTCTGGGTTGCTGCATTCACCAGTCTTGCTTGTCCAAGACACAAATTCTATATGTACGAAGCAGTTCTACAGTCGTTGGAAACTACTGACGTGCATACGAGTAAATGTAAGCTGGACGTCAAGTGCGGTACCAATTTACATCTACACTAAAAAGAAGCGTGACGACTGCGGAGAATGTGTGGCTCAAAAGTAACAAATCATACAAATACATGGTTTGGTTATTTTCACTCGCTCTTGCGTTGAAATTGCGATCTAGGTGGCGTTTATCTGCGCGTTAATATCCGTGAGCTCCGCGAGCAGTTCGTGTTCGACGACAAACTGTGGATTTCCTTGCTCTTTGTGTTTCTATAACTGCCGTTGGCCTTCGGATCTGTTTTCTGTGTCACCGCAACCAGATAATCTAGAGTCGCCTCCACCAGATAGGCTAGAGTCGCCGCCACCAGATAGGCGCCGTACTGATGAAGAAAAGCCCCTTCCCAAAAGAAAAAATAATATGGGAAAGGTAACCAAATTTTAAATTTGTCTTAATATTTTCGTTTCAGTCTTCTTTCATCGAGATGCATCCCAAGCAACCGAGCCGAGGAGTGTATAACTACCCCGATTTCGTGGCCCTATTTCAGCGCACTAGACGCTAAACCACACGAATGACTGGTTTCGGGATGAAACAGCTTCGCAAGCGCTTGTTGAGAAGCAAAATATCTGAAAGCGATGTACCACAACTACTTCGTGCTTTTTACGCAAACCATGAAGGCTTTATAATTGAAAGTGTAGTATGTGCAGCTTCGCTTGAGCCCCAGAGAGCCAGCACGCTGGATTAGTTGACTGTACGTCTCCTGCTGCTCACGACCGAGATGCAGTGACTACGACCAGCTTGCTGCTGCTAACGACCGAAATAATGCTACCCACGGCCATATGGTGTCGTTTAACCGATGTGATGGCCGTGGTCACGACCAAATTGATCCTGGAGTTAGCCGCGTTGGTCAGCGCCAAAATGGTGATGCTTCCGCTCGCCGTCGCGATACCGCTAGCCACAACGCGAATGCTAGCGCTAATTCTGCGTTTAACCGATGCGATGCCTCTAACAACACCCGAATTGCTCCTGGAGCTGGCTCAATACCAAATCGGTGCTGCTGCCCCTTGCTGTCGAGGTCTTACTGACGACGACCAGAATGCTAGAGCTGCAACTCACGGTTGTGATGCTTTTGGCAACGATCAAATTGCGCCTGTAGCTGGCCGCCGTCAAGATGAGGTTGGACAACATCAAATTCCTGTAACTAATGACCGAGCTTCGGGAGGTTCTGCTTGTGTCACTACTACTTTTTCTACTCGTAGGAGAGCTTCGAGAGCTGATGATATTGGTGCAGATTGCTCCTCGCCGGAACGTACGGACGAAAAAGTGAATATGAGCGACGAGGAAGCTCGAAGTGATGACGAAGACAACGACAATGCAATTATTGAGCTATCTGATGGCGAATACGAAGGACAAATTGGCGATCCGTACTATGACAAATCTGGAATCCAGGTCGTTGATGTTGATTGGATTTCAACGACGATCCCATTTGTTTGAGCCGAAGAGATTGCCGTCGATATGGCGATAATAGGCGTCGTGACGAGCGAGCCGCTCGTCGAGATAACTAGCGAATGTTTTCAGCAATGAACGGTGCCAAGTCAGATAGACAATTAAATATCTACTCATAGTAGAAACGGCACAGGACGGAAGGCGGGCGTCTGACAGTCGAGAAAGCGGTACAGCAACAGAAGTCCCAATAAGGAACCTGGAAAGCCTGTACGCGGGCAGCTTGACAGCTTACACATATAGGGTGGGGGCAAGTCACATGCAGTCGGGACTGTAGGATTAAACATAACTTTACGATGAGCTGGAACGTTGAGACTGTGAACGTCATCGTGTGATCAAACTCGTGGGCCTCGTTGCACTATCAGTAAATCGGCCTCATAATATATTTAAATATCCATGACTAAAGCAAAAACATATTTTTAAATAAAATATGTGCCATTCAAAGAGCTTATAACAGCAATATTTCGGAGCGAGAATGAAGAGGAGTTTGCACACGTACTACATATACTAGTACAAAGTACTGTTGTAGTACATGTAGATACAGGTGCATCGATACACATGCGTTGTAGTACTACATGTACAAGTATGAATAGCAAGTCAAATACCACATGAGCGCGAAGAGCACGATATTCTGCCACAAACCCTGGGCCCAGATCAAGCCCGTGGCCATGCCACACAGTAGAGCAAGCAGCAGCTTGGGCTCGAAGAAGAAGTGGCCTTCGAAGCTGTGCTCTTCGTACAGCGGCCCATATCAAGCGTGGAGCTTCTTGTCGAGCTGGTATTTTGGTTGAAAGTCTCACGCCGGGAGAAAGGATTGTAGTTTGAAGTTTGTTGGATTTTGACTTGAGTTAATAATGGCGGTCTTTACTGTGAAGATTAGAATTTTAAATTTAAAATATTAATACTACAGTACAATTGGACAGTTTGAAGTCGTGGTTAGGAATACTACAACGTAGTAGTACTATAATACAAGTACTTTTGTGCTTGTGCCCACAACATGGCTGATAAAGTGTGCTCGACAAATCCTCCAGGTTAAAGGAACTTTTCATTTTGTGGTGTAGTGATTTCTCCGTAGTTGCGGATTATCACCCGTCGACAAAGACGTGACACCGCCCAAGTTGTTCAAGCGACGAACCCTCGGTCATGTGATGTACGAAGACGCCAAGGTGCAAAGGACTCGACGGCGTCACTTCCGAACTTTCAACGAGTATTGGATACGGCCCATATGTCACTGAATCCAGGCTGTCCTTATTATTAATAATGGACTGGCCGGATTCGCATTCAGCGGACCATCTACGGTACGAACCCTCAGTGGCGGTTGGGATGAGTTCGCGGAATACTCAGCGACCTTTGGAAGACACGTTCACCGTCTGGGACAGGGCGCGGACCGTTAAAGATGCTCATGCGACGGTGCAGACGACGCTTGGCATGCAAGAAGATCCATAACGGATCATTGTTCACTTGATATTTGTATACTTGATTAGGACTTCTTATTAGGAATAGACTCGAAAGGGTAAGCTTAAATACAGAACAGAATTTCCACTCAAGCACACAGAGCGACGTCCGGCTTCAAGGTAAGCGTCTGGTCAAGCTTGTTTGAGTGTGTTATGCCTGTCGGTGAACTCGAAGCTCTGTAGCGAGAATTCATCCGGCAAGGCCAAGAGACTTTGTGTATTGGCCGATTACTATCGGAAGGTTTTTACGTGACGGCTTATTGCTGCCTATTTGCACGACTGGGAGTGCTTGAATTGCCTCCCTTTTATTCTTCCAACCGAGTGTTGAACACTCGGTGATCTCGTAAAAGACTTACCCGTGCCTGGTACCCTTCCGCTGTTGGGACCACGAGGATTCAAAACACCTGCTAGCTTTGCTCGTGCTAGTAGCGTGTTCTTATTTTTACTGGTTGGCCTATATAAGTAGCTTACAAGGTCCAGTTTGTCCCGGTGCAAGGGCAGAACTGGGGTCTTCAGGTCCGCCCGAACGATCGTTTACTATCCTAGTAGACGTATTGTTGTGGGAGCGTCCTAACTACATTTGTAGCTAGAGTTCACGTGGGAATTCCAACACCACATCATTTTCAAACACCGTCAGTGTTACACCGAGTCCGGTAGACAAAACCATAACGACAAGCAGTGAACTGCGCCCACTTTAGCAGCCTGTTCAGTCCCGAGAATTGATGACAGCTTGATCAAAAACGCCGGTTCTTAATGATTCGAGAACGGCGAGTCATGAGATCATGACCTGAGCTCCTTGTCAATGAGTCCGTGGCGGCCTGTTCGTGCTCGATCTTCAAGCTCGAAAATCGCAAATCGCACTTTCGGCGTCAAAACACACGGAGGGCGGCTCCCTTTTTCCGACAAGCGATCGATTCTTTAAAGTGTGGAGAGGAATTCCATAATACAGTACATATGTACTGGATTTGTCCACCAGGTTTGTAAAAATAAAATTAATTCTGTACTGCTAACAGTACATACTAAGTGTGATGCGAACTTAAAAATCACTATCTAAGGCTAAAGGCTGTAAATCCGCGCACAACGCCGGTTAGGAGCTTATTTTTCTCGCGATGGGCGCTTTCATCCTCTTGTAGATTGATACAGCCAGACGAAGACAATGATTTCCTTTTCGAAATCCACCTTCAGCTTGCAGGCGAGGTTGTGGGTCGGATCCCAGGTGAGTTCTTGATAGTCAACGCATTGGATAAGATAAAACTAAAAATTATTCACCCAGCGTTTTGCGTACATTTTTTTGACGTCAAACCACCGTTCTCCTCGACCTCGTCTTGCTCGGTTGCTGTCAAATAGACTACCGCCGCTGAGCACCACACCGACAAACGTTCTGGCTTCTTCGGTGCTTGGTGGGCGGTTCGTGATGTTGGGGTTGTTAGTAAGCCTGTAGAAAGAGTCATCGAGCCTGCGCTCCATGTTTCTGATATGTTTCTCCCTCTTATTAGCGAGTGCTAGACTGACCGGTTGTCTGAGCACTTCACCCGGATTAAATACGAGTTTGGGCTTGCCTATTTTCACTTAATCCTACATTTTAATCTCTAAATTAGAAATCGCACATCCACCGACAATTTAGAATTTTTCTACTAACGATGGTTTTGTAGAGATGTGTCTCTTCCTTCAGCTTTACGCTTTCACGTATGCAATTTCGGCTGCAGCTTGTCAGCGCATGAGTCGTTGTCCAAAAGAGCAGAAACATTGTCCAGTGTTCTGCTATAAAATGTAATTTATAAAAGAAAATCGGAGTAAAGGATATTATTTACTTTCTTACAATCCAATCAGCACGTATCATTTACTCGCATGCGTACTTAGCAATGAAATGATTTTCTACAAATGCGAACCTATGAGCTAAAGCTATCCGTGTACTGCGTGTTTCCACTTTGTGTGTAACCTTTTTAAAGATTGCGATTAGCCCAGTACATATGTACTGTATTCTAGAATTTCCTCGTTCTAAGAACACAATTAGGGAATGCAAAGATACTTTACCTTGCAGCTCTCGTTTTATTTTATTTTTTTAAACTAGTATTTTCTACACATGCAATGGTACGAAGCAGTTCAATACTACTCCGTAGTATGATGCAATGTAAAAGAAACTCTTCAACTTGTCTAGTGCGCCTGTTTATCGCTGCTAATACACCGCATTTCCAAGCAAAGCACGTCGGAGTGGCTTCCGCTACTCCGCTTGCTGCGGTTCTTGGCAATTATCACATTCAGTACGCTCCGAAAGCCAATTTATCGTCGGAAATAGAAGCATTATGCTCTGCTTTGGCTTCAAGATCATGAACCTTGCAGCCTCTGCTATTCTCATAGACTTGCTAAGAAGTGCAAGCATTACTACAGTACCCCACCTTCCATTTACGCTTACATTATCATACAGAAACTCTACCACTGCTAGCATTAAAGCACTAGTGAATTTTACAACATTACCACTTCCACGTAATGCCCCCCCCCTTGGTCAACATGCTGACGTGCAGCTTGCACCAGCTCCTTGTCCTCCTCCTCGAGGAAGTTAGTGCTCAACATTATTCACGAATGATTTAGCCACCGTCCTACTATGACATTCAGTATGAAATTTGTGGAGAGAACACAGTAGCATACATGCTGATTTGAGTATGTAAAGTCAAAGAAGGCAAGTCTTCGTTGAATTGCTATTGTGAATTTTACGGAAGGACTAACTAAACTTTGAAACGATGAAGCTATAAAGTTTATGTTAACAATCTATGTCGGATCCAAAAAAAGAACCCATCGTAAAGGCTGTAGGTCTACCGCGATCAATGTGGCAGCTTCTGTGTTGTTATCCATTTGGATTATAGCCACTATTGGACGGGCAGAATTTTAACATAGTGGCATGTATTCAACTCGTAAGCGATGCTGGTAGAGTGGTCGTGCTATTGTCCCGGCCACCAAACCTCGGACGGACTTTGCGCTATAATTAAGGTGTTTTGCCGCTCCAAAACCTTTATCGACATTTAGATATATAGGGTAAAAATGAGTGCTGAGTCCGAAGCTGACGTCCGTTTTTGCAAATTCGAAGCCCTTGCCCTTCATTCTGACTGTCGAAAATACCCACTATTTGTTGCAGAATTCTTTGCAATTAACAGCCTGCCACGTACAGCGTTACTGTCTCTACGACTGGCTTAATCAGAATAGCATCTGGAGATTCCCAATCATTTTGGATAAATTTCAATAAATGACGGCCATCGTGGTTTCTACCATCATGGTTAACATGATACAGCTGGTGTTACAATTCCTTTAATATCACATAGATCAGTCAGACGTTCAGCTCGATCTGAGAAAATCATTAAAGATGTATGCCTGCAATACATTATTTATATGTCTTGCGACTACTGCAATTATATTTTTGATTTGTAACTGCAACAGCACGGTGGTCACCGATAGACGATGGACTCGGCCTATAGCTCTCCTCGCAGACGCCCGTATTGGCTCAAATCTGGCGCTACAGAAAGCTAGCATACCACTTAGCATACTGGAGAAGGCTGAGGGCTTATATTTGCGCTGAGCTTAAGTTATGATAGGTCAAGTATGTAAGGACTCATACCTTACATCTTTTTGCATTAGAGATAATAAATTACGTGCTCAATTTAGACCATACCGCTCTCGTGTAAGACGCGCTGCATGTCTGAGCGATTTCTTTAGACAGGCATCTAAGAAAGGAGGATAAGCACGTATTAAGCTCTCAGCAGGAAGACGAGACATTATCAAATTCATTTTTTTATTTTCCGTCCGAGCCGTTTTGGCCGGGACAATACGATGAAAGTGTCGTCGTCACAAAGCCTATTGGTACTAGTATGCGCTTTAGAAGGTCACAATTTCTGCAACGGATATAACGATGTACTGGAAAGTGCTAAAGAAGTACAACTGATGCGAACAATTCAAATTTGGCGCGAAGCTGAAGTCGTCAAAAAGATACAGACTGCGTCCCCCCCCCCCAGGGTTCACATCAGCAATTCCACCAATAAGGTATTTGTACTCATAGTGGCATGTCGTGCGATTGGTGGATCCACACATTCAAATGTTGTGATTGGCGGAACCGTGGCTTCAACAGCATGCCCATGGGGCGAACGAATATGGCGGCAAAATCTCGCCGTGCGGACGCGGCAAACGAAGGCTTAGTTCCAAATTCGACGAAAGACGCACAAGTCCAGCAGCTCAATGACCGCCACTGTCTTCTTCGACCACACTAGTGCTGCCTCCCACTCCCGTACAGCCAACCCAGCAACAATAGGCAAGACACTGATCCACTTTGGCTAGCCGGTGCCTTGCTTGCCACATATGGATATTCATCGACAACCTCGAGCTACTGAAGAACCTGTTCGGTGGTACACTCATCTGCGGCTACACAAAGGATATGGGGGGGGGCTTGGTCATGGCAGGTTTACCTGAGATCACGACCGAAGAGCTGATCACCATCCTGTGGAGCGTTGAATGCGTACTCTGCTCCCTGGCTCTTCTTATCGCCTCGAATATCGTCATCGGGTGCCCCGCCTTCAAACTCCTTAACGGCTCGGTGCACGTCGGACGCGAACACAGTCTCATATGCTAGATGTACTGCTACATGGCGCAAGTGAACACAACCCGTATTTATACGGCATACGTACTTCGTCCAGAGTCGATCCGTTGCAATAACATGACTACACTGGACGGAAATGGAGCCGTCACCGCGGAGCTACTGAAAAAAATGGCGAATTATGGGTCCAGGGTTTTTCGTACACGTACTAAGCTCTAGGAAAACCGTCAGACTTTGCACATGTACACTGCCCTGGCGGAAGAAGTGCAGGAGATGTGGGCAAAATGTGCTCTCGCCATGCCACAACAGCGCTGCCGAAAGGCTCACCGCGCGTCATACAAGTGCTTGCCGCTAAGAAGAAGAAAGTCCTTCTCAGGATCAAGCACGTCCACGACCACCGAAGGATTTCTGATCCGCTTTCGAACCGACGAAGGTCATCAAAACAGATGTACTGAAGGTCCCGTGGCACGTCATATTTGTAAGCAACCACCACTGCAGAGCGGCAAAAGCGTCAGACTGCTGGTGTGCTTATTTGACGCAGCTGATGAAGAACCGCTGAAGGAGCCACAGTACGCTAGCATACACGGTTACGAAGCTGCTGAACGACTCCCTGTCCACCACATACGAGTCCAGCTACCATCGTAGCTACTGAGGATCGCTGCGAGCTCGCTACGGTGAAGTTTCTTAAAGATAGCGTAGAAGACCAATCCAGCTGACGGTCTCGTACGAGGCTAAGGTGCTGGTAGGCATGACCGGAAGTAATCTCACATTAAGCATTCTTTTGATTTGAGCGTTTCATTATCTACAGTGGAGACAACCACGTTACTTTTTCTCGCGCTGCTTGCGGTAAATTGCTTCAGAGGGGCTCACACCTTGGCTTCCGCATCGATAGAATCTTACAGGAGGTAGCGTGTCAGGCGCCATGGCAACAGGTTTCTTTTTGCGCCACTTAGATGACCGGTAGTACATGCACTTGGCGCATTGGCACTGCCGCCATTGAAGCTTGTTAGCTTGCTTCGTTATTACATAGATGACGTTCATGGCCATACTCAGATACCCAAAAATAGTGTAGCCACGCTTTTTGTGAAACCCATCCTTCTTGTGAGGGTAAATTGACTCTTTATCAACAGATTTGTCCTCCTTCATTTCCTTGCAGCATTTAAAGTGCTCATCGAGCTTTGTCCGCGTATGCTGAAGGTAGATTTTCAAGAAATCTAGGCGATCGTGAAGGTGGTTACGAGTAATCTATACATATCAATAACAAATCAGCCACTGTATGCAACTGACACAGATCTGAAAATCAGAGTCGCACATCCGAAATATCCATGGAGGATCGAAGCCATCTCAACATCATGCTGTATTCGTGAAGAAGGTCATGATTGCCAGCATAAAGCCCTGTATATCCACTGTACATTTGTTCACTGGGAGGGCCCCAACGTAATCATCTATTCCGGCATAAGAGCTAAAGCTGTGCTCACACTCCTTAAAAACAAAACTCGTCAGCGTAGACACTATTATCGGATAATAAACGTACTCAGCGTACAAGGTGGTCAAGCGAATAGAAAACAGGGTATAAACTGTCGAATTCGATAAGCTTGCGAGTGCCGACAGTGAAGTACTCAAGGGCCTGGTTTACTCAAGAATCAAAAGCTTAGACCTATAAAAACGAGGGTATAATACACGCACCATGTTGAGATTGAAGTCAGAGCCGTCATTCCGGCCCAGCATCTCCTTTGGGCTTGGTAGCTGATTAAACACGTCATACACTGGCACGTGTGAGATTGAACGACAGACCGGGTTGTCAGACTCGACACGAGTCATCTTCACGGAAGACTGCAAAATCTAGACTGAACGGAAACTAAGCACATGCAAGTTGGGTGGCACTAGAAGATCGCTTCGCAGCTGCCTTAGACATTTTTTTGAGTGAGTTACACAAATTAAAATCTGGAGCAAGGGTACGTGCATCTGCGCTTGTCGACGCAATACGACTGGAAAATGAAACAAGAGTGAGTTTAGCCTTCTCGTCAAGAGTTTCGCCAAGAAACAATAATAGAGCTGTTGCCGCTAGTCCTGGCAACGCAGCGAGCTCGGTAGTGCTTCGTAGCTACTTCTACTACCATCGCCATGTTGTAGGAGCCGGTTGTCTCTACAAGCGCCCAGAAGTTTGTGCTGCACCTCTAGTGCTGAATTCGCTGACGCCCAGGCAGAGAAAGGATACGTAGACCCCGGAGTTGGTTCTTGACAAATAGGTCGAGCACGTGTCAATGATGTCGGCGATCATGGGCGGTATTTTTGTGCCACGCGAGTGTGCCTTGCACTGCGTAACATGCAGATCTCATCGGGTGGAAGAATGAACTCTGTGACCGCCTCTTCACCGGCATACTCAGCTGCCCTACCGGCGAGGGTTGGTTCTCAAGCCCACGTAGCGATAATGCGTCCTTTCCAGCTTCATAACCGAGCGTAGACAAAGCCACAGCCCTATATAGACCGGAGAATGTCCTCGATGCGGGAGACCGTTTCGGGGCTGGCCGTTAGCAGATAGAGCCATATAGTTTTGATTACACCCTTGAGCATGGCCAGCACACCATCGATCGTCGATGCGGGATTGCACTTGACATCGATCCTGCACAAATGTTGTGGTCGATGGTAGTGTAGTTGCATCTACGGATGTACCGGTAGCGCCGCCCAGGCTGTCCAGCTTCGGTGATTGTGCAGTTGAGGCACAGTTTGTGTACGCCACACGGATCAAGAGGTCATGTAGGCCACGGTACTCCCCTTGTTAACTTTATTTCGTAAGCGAAAACTGGCTGAGATGGCTACCAGTCAGAAAAAAAGACAATTAAAAAATGTTACCTGAGGTACTCTTTTCGCACAAAACCTCTACAACTGCATAATATTTGGACAAAACCCTCGCATATTTTGTGCTGTAAAAAGGTACTTGACGTATTCTTTTAGGGCGTTGTACTTGAAGTTTGCACGGTGTCCCTTCAAATTGAAATGTATGGCGTTAACGATAGGGTTAATCAACAAGCGTTGATCATATTATGTTCGGTCGCCAACTTTCAACAAGCGTTGATCATAATAGCGTTGATCATAATATGATCAGCGCTTGTTGATTAAGTTGGCGGCCTTCCGGTCAGTCTTCATGCCAAGATCAAATGGGTACATATTATGTACCCATTTGATACAGGAAGGCGAAAACACCATCATATAGCATATACTATTGTATCTTTCAAATTTGGTGTATTTTACATGTAAGTTGTATCTTACCCTACTGTTTTAGCCAATCAGCAGCGAATTTTGACAAGCTCGTGGCCATTCGATCCCAGACAGTAAGTTAATTGTGGTGGAGCATGCTGAAGGTCAGCTCGTCGGAGAAGGATTACATCGTCGAAGGCGTCGCCGCCGACGTACGTGCAGACGGACGGGACCGCCTTTCATACCGCAGCCTGTCTTTGGAAACATCCCTTCTTGCACAGTCCAACGGCTCGGCGCGCGCATCACTGGAGGCGTCGGGCACCGACGTGCTGGCCTCTGTTAAGCTAGAAGTGGCGTCTCCGCTGCCCGAGGATCCAAACGCGGGCATCGTCCAGGTTGATGTTTCTTGCTGCCCCTCTGTCTCGGCCAAGCTTTATGGACGTGCTGTGGAGGAGCTAAATGTGGAGCTGTCGCAGCTCATGACGCGATTACTGTGCTCGTGCCCCAGTGCCGAGCTCGAGAAGTACTGCATCATCCCGGGCGAGAGCGTCTGGTCTATCAGCATCGATGTGATGGTGTTTGAGTCTAGCGGTAATCTTCCAGACGTAATTTCCATGGCCATCTACGCGGCGCTCAACGACACGATCTTCCCGTCGGTGCGCCTGGTGGGCGTGGAGGGCGAGGACAAGACCATTGAGGTAGACACGGACCCTGCAGCTGGCAAGCTTATGATGGCCCAGCAGTGGCCTATATGTGTGACTCTCAGCAAGATCGGCGACTACTTTATTACTGACCCGCTGCAAGAGGAAGAACTGTGCACGACAGCGCAGATGAGCGTGGCCGTCAACCCCGACGGAAACGTCTGTGGTGTCCAGAAGAGCGGCAACGGCTCCATCGAGATGGAGGAGATGCAGCAAATGATCGATGAGGCGTGCGCACGATCGAAAGATCTATTTAAACTGCTACAGAAGGCTTTGCTCGAGCAGAGAGCTAGGGATGCCAATGCAGGACATAGAGTGGAGCGTGTTGGCTTTCTTGGATAAGGGATATACATGTACCGTATACCGATTGAGACTAGGCTGTGTTCAGGGTTGGGTTTGTGCTATGGACAAGGGTGGATTTGGATTGATGAAAATGAAACAAAGCTACCGGTATCCCTTTTCGTTCTTGAAAATTGTCAAGATAAAACCCATTTTAGACACCCACACTCAAAAAGTAATTGCCCACCCTTTGTTCTCTCAAAACGTGGGTTTTTAACAACGCTGGTTGTGTTTCTTACCGGTAGTGCCTACTGCGTCAGTCTTTCTTTACCATAACACCGTTGTCAGCGCCTTCGCCAGATGAACCCATTTCAGACAGAAAATTGACAACACGCAGTAACCGGCCTTGATACCGTTCAAGCACCTCGATGTTCAGCGACCGATTCATGAAGCCCATCTCCTTCAGCTCACCCAACTGTACTTGCCACTTCGTCTCTTGGTCAGCTGACTGTGTGACAGAGATGACAGGTTCCATGGCGTGGATTGCAGGGATAGCGGTTGAGTGCATACTCTCGTCTAGCGATTTTTCAAGAGTCTGTCGAGCCTCTCCCCAGGCACCTGGCAGTTGGGTTCGTTCTCGCGCTACCGAGGCTTCTTCGTACGACTCATCTATCGCAGCGGGTTTAGGCATAACTTCGTCCGCTGACACCTTTTCAACAAACAGCGCTTCTTGGCGGCCATTCAGGCCGAGTTCTTGCAGCGACTTGTCTGCGGAATCTATCCAAAAGAGTCGACGCGGGTATGTAGCTACCAACCGAAAATACTGAGCATCCTCGCCTGTGAGCGCCTCAACGAAGTCGAAAACACTTTGAAGCGGCGAAGCGTGTAAGAATCGTCGTGTTGACTGCCCCTCGGGCAGCCTCAACACCATTTTAACCTGAAGACGTTCATCTGCACGAGGCTCCGGCACCAAATTCGCCATTTTGTTCGCTTTCCACAGCTCTTTTTCTCGAGTCAACGCGGCAGTGCGCACCGCTTCTTCTTCTACTCGTTTCTTAGCCTCCTTCTTCTTGGTTACTGCCTCGCACGGGATCATATCCACCTCGAGATCTGTGTTCAAGATGTTAATAGCCCTGTCAGGTTTCAGTTCTGTGACGAGCACTTCAAATGTCTCTCTTCCGTGTCGGACAAATAGCACGTCGCCCTCCGTCAGTGTCGTATGGGCCTTGAGCGAGCGCTCGAGCATGTGCTTAAAGTCAATTTGACGATCTCCAAACCCTTCTCCTTTCGGCCGCAGACTCGCAAACTTGCCCTTCTCTAACCGAACAAAACGCACCTGGATGCTGGCTGGGAGCTGTTTGGTATATCTGAACAGCGAAGCAGCGACCTTGGGCGGGAGCCCCACCGTTCTTTCCTCCGCCACAAACTCCAGTACGCCTGCATGCGTTTGACTCCTTACAGTGGGTGCCTCTCCACCTTGCTGATCATCGTCGAACGACAGTTCGAACGTGAACACACCGAGATCCAGCGCGTTCTGCGGGTTGAGCTCCTCCAATGCCGACACGGGCAGCGTGATCTTGTCACCGTCCCCCGTGGTGGGGACTGGTCGCAGCTGCTGCAAATATTTGATACCACCAGTTAGTCGTTGCTCTTCCAGCGCCTGCTGCTCTTGCATTTCTAGCTCCGCAATGCGTTCCACGCGTTTTTGCATCTGCAGTTTCTCCAGCTCCTCGCGCGCCTTGGCGGCAGCCGTACGTTTGCGCCTCTCCGCCTCGATTTTGCTTCTGGCCTGGTCACGCCGCTTGTTTTGCTCGCGGGCCCATTTGGCGTTGCGCATATTTAGATCCAGCTCCATCGCTGCTTGCTTATGCGGCTTGTTACTCCACGAGCTAATTTCAACTTCCAGGACTGACGCGGACTCGGTTTACTGGAGTCTTTGCGACACGTTTTCGACCAATGAGTGATTCGTAATCATTTCGCGTCTCTTGAAGCTACCGTTGGTTAGGTTAGAGCAAACTGGCCTTGAAACTAGAGCACAGATTTGAGTTTGAGTAGCATTGGAAACAATAGTCGAAATGGTGTTTGTGGTGCCTAAACTGACAGCAGACCAAGCTTCGACAATTATTTGTGGCGCTTGGATGGCAGCAAAAGGCAAGAGAAGAAGATGGAGAATCACTGCTTCCGTCTCCTCGAACGCAACCCCAAAATCAGCTTTGCCGAACATTTCGACCCGACATTTGATGACCCTACGGCCCGCGTCCGCTACAACTTCACTATCGCGCAGCTGCAATGTCTGTCTGTCAAGCTGCGACTACCACAACCAGCTCTTTGAACTCCAGAAGGCGACAGAGTCCCCAGTATCGAGGCGCTCGCAATGGTCTGTCGCCGGTTGACCGAGCCATCCCTTCTTTTCACGCTCGCCAACGAGTTTGGGCGTTATACTGCCGCGTACAGCCGGATATGTAAGGAGACTATCGCTGTGCCTCACAGACTTGTGGTGTAGTGATTTCTCCAGAGTTGCGGATAATCGCCCGTCGACAAAGATGCCACACCGCCCAAGATGTTCAAGCGACGAACCTGATGTACAGTGACTCCAAGGTGCAAGAGACTCGATGGCGTCACTACCGAACTCTCAGCGGATATTGGATACGGTCCATATGTCACTGAATCCAGGCTGTCCTTATTATTAATAATGGACTGCGGATTCGCATTCAGCGGCCAAGAACTGACCATCTACGGTACGCCCCTCGGTGGCGGTTGGGATGAGTTCGCGGAAGACTCAGCAACCCTTTGAAGGCACGTTCACTGTCTGGGACAGGGCGCAAGCCGTTAATGATGCTCATACGACGGTGTAGACGACGCTTGGCGTGCAAGAAGATCTATAACGGATCATTGTTCACTTGATATGTGTATACTTGATTAGAACTTCTTATTAGGAATAGACCCGAAAGGGTAAACATAAATGCAGAACAGTCTCTTGGCCTTGCCGGATAAACCCTCGCTACAGAGCTTCGAGCTCACCGACAGACATGACACACTCAAAAAAGCTTGACCAGACGCTTACCTTGAAGCCGGACGTCGCTCTGTATGCTTGAGTGGAAATTCTGCTTGTCGATGCGGCACACTATGTCTTGAAGCAAGCCATCACGTTCTTTGTACTCCTCCGATGACCCCGAAGACCGCAGCAATGCCCTCTGCACCTCCCAAAATGTACGCACAAGACGGTCAAAGCGATTTTGTAGCGCTGGGTCGTCCTTCTTTAGAAAGCCGTCGACGGCACGGCACTTATCTGCCACAGCATCGAACGCCTTCATTATTCCGTTAGTAGTTCCCATAGCAGCTTCCCATGGCTTCACTAAGTTCACGCTGCGCAGCAAAACAAGGTCATCAGCCACAGTAAAGGTTTTGCGCGTCGGTGTGGAAGGCTCTGGAGACGAAGCAGGCTTCTGCTGTGTCACCTCCGTTAAAGCACCCTCTGTCATCACCAGTCGACTAAACTGAATGTGAATCTGGTGACATACGAAAGGCAAGTTTTGGCTGGCTTGCATTCTCTATTCAGCCTTCATAAAACTGCGATGAGTGAAAC
This sequence comes from Phytophthora infestans T30-4, assembly GCF_000142945.1. Classification (NCBI taxonomy): domain Eukaryota; phylum Oomycota; class Peronosporomycetes; order Peronosporales; family Peronosporaceae; genus Phytophthora; species Phytophthora infestans. Next base: position 1,191,137 of record NW_003303718.1, on the reverse strand, counting down.
TCAAACTCAACTCCAATCGTCTCCGAAAAGTCTCTAATATTTAATCTGTAAAGTTGAGTTTACGCACTGATAAGTGCTGCACTGGCACTAATGAAACAAGAGTTATCACCAACATATTATTTTTGTCGTGTAACCGTCAACTTGAAAAGCTAGCACTATAAAGAGAACTAAGCGCCAATCGAACAAAGCAAAAACCTAAGGCCATACATCCAGCATTACGACGAGAACGCTTCTGAATGAGCTCATTCGACTTATGATGCTTATCTTATTGAAGTGGCTATCTACGGGTACGTATTGTTTGTAGTTCTTAAAAGTCGAAAACGATTCGGCCAGTCTAAAGAGCAAACCATGAAGCAATAACAAAAATACGAAAACAAATAGCGTAAGTCCAACAAGGTTTTAATTCAAAGGCAGTTTAGTGCTCACAGCCTCTATCACGCGTAGCTACAGAGCTACTACGCAGTACTTATCAAGCCGCCGGCCTATTCCTCAAGAACGTGCTGGACGCTAAGGAAGATGCTCTACAGCAGCAGAAGATCAATGCCTGGATGGTCATGGACACGTTCTTCGTCTACCTATACGACCTGGTGCAGCACCGCGTCATGTACCAGGTGATCGCCTTCCGCCTGTTCCGCCAGATCTTGTCGCTCTTTTCCGTGACTGCTCCCAGCCCGATCCAAAGCACGTGGGCCAAGGTGACGCCGCTGAACTAAGGAATCTCCGAGATGATTTCGTTTCTGGTGACGTTCGTGTCGCTGTGGATTGTGCGTCGCTAAGGGCTGCACTGGAGCTGGAAGGTTGTCGTCGTCGTGTGGCAGCTTGGTGTCGTGTTTGTGGACGTCTTCCCGACCTTCCTGATCATCTGGAACGTGTACCGCAGTCAGTGGTTCTGCCTTGGTGCGCCTCTCCTCGAGGAGTTCCCCAACAGTAGCGGCGACTTCAATTGTACTTTGATCGTCGTGGAAGTGTGTGACAAAGGCAGTGAGGCGACCGTCATGGGCTTGATGATCACCATTTTCGCTCTGGGGACGCCCTTCTCGACCGTGCTCTACAAGACGGTGGGCTGCTACTTCGACATCGAGCGCAAGTACATCGTCAAGGACGACCACCACGTGCGCTCTCAGGTGACGTACGCGTACCTCATCGCCTACGCATGCAGCCTCCTGTCCGTCCTCTTCGTCGTGTGGCTGTCTCGACAAAAGGTAAACGCCCGTGCACTCAACACAAGAGGGGCGCTCACCGTGTGCTACCTCGTCTTCGCCTTCTGCTGGATGATCATGACCAACGCGTTGAGTCTCTCCGACTCCACTTCCTGTCTGCTTCCAGAGTCGTGAGCGCGCGAAGCAGCAAGCGTTTCATCGCGAAATGGCCCATCAACAAGTCGAATGTCACCTCGTCAGTCTCCATATCTTCGCTTTCGAGCTCCGAATCCCCGTAGTCGAAAGTTTGAGCTCTTAGAATTAATACAAATTAGTCATGTGTGTGTTGAACACCTTGGTCTCGATCGACGTCAGTATTGTTGCCCACAAGTAGGCAGCATTTGCACGGCTTGCTAGCGTGCTGAACTTGTGAAGGCTTGAGTTTGAAGAGGTCGGTAAAAATGGTTTTCGTTTACGAAGATCGTAAAATACTGCCGCCGATGCCGATCTCCTTGTTGGAGAAGACTTGCGGTGCTTGTTGGAAATTGCAAAATGAGCTCGAAGGCCTGACGGAACGCTGTCGATCCGAACGGTAGCTCTTCCTTCTACGACAAGTGGGTGGTCTACCTGACTTGTGGAGAAGTAGATGCTGTCGAAAGTATACAGATCTTACCATTAGTACGGGCGATGGATTGAACCTCCTCTCATCACGATCAGAGCCGAACACACCTCCAAACCACTTGTCGGCTCGTCCAGAAGAGAATGTTGGAGTTCCCCCCCCCCCACGTTCCTCCTTCCCAAAAATAAACGCAAATTGGCTGATAACACCAGTGCCTCGTAGATCGACGCGGCCTTCGAGTGAATGCCCATTTGCTCGCAGTATACCGATATATTAGCGTCGCCTTATAGGCACCCATCGCACCCATTGGCGCCACCATGCGCACATCTTGGAAGTGCGCCGTTATGCCTCGGAGATACACTTTCTCTTCACCCGAAGGCAGCGTGCTCTGATCAACAGTGTACCGAAGGCAGCGTAACAACATACTTGAGTCGAGGTTCTCGATGCACAATTTCGACGGCGTGAAGGCTTGCTCAGAGAATCCGTGTACCGACCACCAATAGCATTTTTTTCTCCTCGTAATGAGAGGTACGTCTTGTAAGTGACCTGGTTATTCGAAAAGTGAACACAAATGAATTCTTGCAAGCTGCAAGCTGCACCAAAGCATTTTTTTAAATCACAGCTCCATGCAAAAGATACAGTTGTAGTTCTTCTAGGTACATGTACTGCACAGGCTATATTATAACCTTTACTGACCTTTACAGTGCATGGTTAGGACATGAACTTGAAATGTATCTTATACAACATATTGGCTGTGTAATTCCCATATATATTCACCCTGTTAAATTACATGTACTGAAGCCACGGACCACCTTCGTTCTTATGCTTCTTGCTCAATTCGTTAGACTCGCGAGCGCGAAACGAAGGATTCCGTCGCCTTCCCGACCGACGGACATCAGCTACTTCCTGATTACTGGTACATGTATTTCATGTAGGATCAGCCGTGTCCTCTCTGGCTTCACAATATTGCATTATCTCTTCACCATTATCAGATGGATCCTCTGTCGCTGGTTGATTCTGGGGCCCTGGAGAAGCCGGTAGCGATTCAGTTTCCCCAGAACATCTTCACCATTATCATCCGCATTCTCTGTCACTGGCAGGCCCAGCGGCGCTGGAGAATATTTTCTTGAACTACCTTGATGCTTGAGTTGATTCTCTTCCTGTGGTGGTATTGGTAGGACGACAGATGCCGCTCGCGAGTCCTGCAGTGTTAATGGTCCAAAAACCGATTTTTCCTTCCGCAATTGCTGCAATTTCTGACAACTCTGGTGCATTGTTTTTGCGCGATCTTCGGATAGTACGCCTTTCAGTGTTGGCAAAGTCCTTGGGATTTGGACGGACGGATTAAGTCCGTCCAGGCCGATTGGCCGAAGCCTGTGGCGGAAGGACTTTACTGATTACATCTTAAATGTAGCATTTTACTTAAATAACAACGAATTGGATAAATCAGCTCAGCTTTAGCCGATGGAGACCCGAGCAGCAGCCGACAGAAGGGCAAGCAGCCAAGCCGGAGCAGCAACTCGTACACAGTCACGTCCGACAGAAGGCCAAGCAGCAGCAGCAGCTCGTACTCCGCCACGCCCGACACAAGGTCATGCAGCGGCAGAGCTAGCGCTCATCCACGACCTACCGAGACCGGAGTAGTAGCATCTCGTACACAGTCACGTCCGACAGAAGGCCAAGCAGCAACAGCAGCAGCTCGCGCCCATCCGACGGAGACCAGAGCAACGCTGCGGCTTACGCAGGATATCTACCAGGATCCTTTTCGTTTACCTATCAGGCGCAGCAGCCACAGCATCAGGCATGCTGGCGGCAACAGCGTGGTTAACGCCGACGTCGACATCAGGTACGCAGTCGACGGAATCTAGAGGCCAGCACCGACGTGAAAGTCTGACCGAGAGCAGTAGCAATACCAATTGGAAGAATTCAGACTGTACATTACGGAGGATTATTACGCTTGAAGGCCAAGCTGGATATTACTTTGAGTACCTGGTACTATGGTAATTTCAAACAAATAGCTCCGTAAGTGTTGATTTCCGACCACGAAATCCCTAGAGTATTAGCGCTTCTTGTGGGAAGTTTCGGTCATTATGGACAGTAAATTCGTGCTTGATCGGGGAAGGGATATTTTCCAGTTCATTCTCGTCCTTCGAATCATCTTCACGCTGTTCTCTTAACATTCTCAGCTCAGGACCAGCTTCGTTTTCTGTGTAGCCCGCATCAATTTCTTCATCCTCAAACACCTCGTCGAGAAACTCCCCCCACATCGTCAAAGTAGCTGTTCCATCAGCACCGTCACCCGGATCGTCATCGTCACTGTCATGGTCTGCATTCGATGACCCCTGTTGATGGGGTGAAGGTTCAAACAGGTTAGATCTGCTCGTAGCATCCATTATAATTTCTCTCTCAATGGGAGAAATAAGAAGCTTTTTCCTTGGATCCCCGGAATCAATCTTTTTAGACCGATTGCGAACATGCTTGGCAATGATGTGATAATCGAGGACTTTAGTTGGAGCCATACGATTGCGCTTTGCAGTGTGAATTACGCCAAGTTCACTAAAGAGACGCTCGCATGTGGCAGTATTTACTGCAATAGAGAGAACCCTCATGGCGAGTGTTGGAAGCTGGCTCTTGGGACGTTCCGTCGCAACGCACTCCCAGTACTCTCATGGTACATTGGGAAACTCGCTAGGCTTCGTTCGGGTAAAGCGACCTTTCATCCAGGCCAGCATATCACGTCGTATCTCGCAAATATCCTCAGTAGAAAACAGTCGCCGGAAATAGTAAACAGCAATCTTGCACAACGTGCCAGTTCCCGATACAGCGGTCTCAGGTAACTCTCGGGCGATCTCGGCGTACACTGGATGTAGTGCAAAGCCAATCATAAACAGGGGCTGCTCACACTGCGCCCAACGATGCTCAACGCACTCAACTAGTTTGTTACGACGGACAAGATGTTGCTGGAAACCCTCATAAATTTCCCGAAATGATTGCACGACATCTCCCAGGGTATTCTCATCTCGCTGAAGACGAAACGATGCGTAAGATATTGGCGCGATAACGGCTTCTGCTTCTTTTAGCTCTTCCCAAAATAGAGACTCACCAAAAACACGCAGCTGACTTGGAAAGTCAATATTGGTTTTGTATTGGCGGTACAGCGTTTGCAGAGCTGATTGAACGCGAAGCAAAGATGCCAAGCATCCTTGCATAGAGTTCCACCTTGTTTCGCATAGCGTTCGTAGCCCCAAAGATCTCCCGTAAAACTTTTTCATGATTTTTTGAGCACGTGGTAGCCACTTCGAAGATGACGCGTTCAAAATGTTGACGGCCGTTGCAGCCTTGGATGCAATACCATTAAAATTCGATTTTAGTACTGCTTTTACGAGGTTGTTGACGTCATGCGCAAAACAAAACAAGAAAACAACCTGCGGCCACCGAATGGCCAGAATCCGGCGAGCACGTCCACACTGTCCTGCATTATCCGTCGCCATTGCTCCAACACACCACCCTTCTAGTTGGACTCGCTCCAGTAATGGCTCAAGTTGTTTGGCAATAGCTATGCCATGATGCTCGTCCCCAGCTGGTAAGAGCGCGTAGGTAAGCAGTATTCCAAAGAGAGAGAGTTGACAGCCCAGTAGGTGTTCCTTGGAGATAGTTTGCCAAACATCCGAGAGCAGATTAACCCAACCGTTTGTAGCCTTCACCATTGCCCTCAAAGCTTCCGTGTCCGTCGTGCTGCAACGGCTTGCATGTTCTTTAAGGATGCGACCACTCAACGTTCGTCATTTTAGCCTCCTCGAGGCATACCGACCCATGTTAGCTTAGCGTAATTGGCCGCCTCGTAAGAGCGGCGGACTTCATTTAGAACTTCAGATGGGGTAGTTGATCAATTTCCTTCTAATGTATCGTTGATGCTGGACTGAGTTGTACTTGTTATTTCTGCTGACGGTGCAATCTGTACAAGGACGGGGTTCAGATCTCCCAAACGATGAAAAATTGATGCTATCATTGTTTTCGTCTTCTCCGCCGCCTTTCTTTAGGACGCTTTAAGTCGCTTCGAAATTTTAGGCTCGTCATTTAAGCGGAGCCATTGATGCAACATGTGCAATTCGAGACAAGTCAAGGCGTGTGACCAGTTCCGTAGGATTAGCTCTTTTGTTGTCATTTACGAGCTCAGCCTGTAGTGGTAGCATTCTAAGGGCTTGTTCGTTGCTGCGTACCCGGTTAGAGTATGAAAAGCTTGCCAACAAGAAAAACGGCCTCCAAGAATCCAAAATGAAATGATATGATTGACCACCCTGCGAAATTTTGGGCAAATCTCACCACCACCCCTCCAAGAACTTACTACAGAATCACGTTTTCTTAGATAGTCCTCCTCAGTCACAGCGACATGCAATTCGTAAAGATTCCGAAAAATCAACTGCTTGGATACGAGATCTAGCTTTTTGTCATGAAGGTGCTTTGCCACATTTTGTGTGACATGGAACCAACACATTAGAATTCTGCTAAGTGGAAGCTTCGATACACATACGTTGTATTGGGCTTTGTCCGCATCCATCATGACATAGTCAGAACTAAGCTGTACTCCAAACTCTCGGTAGACAACTCGTTTTAGGAACGCAATACACCAAGCAATTTCCACTTTACGACGCTGTGATGTGCAGAAGTAAACTACGGGTAGAAAAGCTCCACTACGATCCGATATCCCAACCACAAAGACAGGATACTTCTGCTTCACGATGATGTGAGTACTGTCCAAGTGCATCATAGTAGATAAGAGTGCATTTTGCCGAACAGCTACATAGCGCGCTATAAGCTCCATGCATGTTAATCCAATACGAAAGGACTTTACCTCAGAACCAGAGCCAAGCGCTGGTTCAACTAATCCATTCACGTCTTTTACATCGCAGAAAACAAGCAGGCCCTCGCGGCCTCTGTCCTCACGATCTTCCCGGTCATACATGCATTACAGGCAAATTATTTTTACAGGAGCCATACTGTCAGGCTTGTTTTTTCTTCTCCAGCCTTTCACAAAGTTCTGCACGTGCTTTTACTTCGGTGTCGGACCAAGCACCCGGTTCTGCTGCACCTCTCGGCACAGATATGCGAACAAAAGCTGCGGCACCATTGACGGTGAGTTATTCAGCTTAGCCAGAATATAAGTTTCATCTCGTCCGTAAGCTTAGGATATACGGGAGGGTCGGGGGCATCATCAGTCATTACATGTAATTCTTGCTCCAGTACAGATTTAAAGTCAACTTCTTCACATGCTAGAGTCTTGTATCGACATTTGCATGTTTCACCAGATGCAGCACATCGCTGGGAGGCGCACTTCGTGACGATGCAGCGCATCTCGTGATAATTGGCAGCTAGGAAGTACTCTTCGCGTTCAACGTGATGCATTGTGCACCGAAGTAGATCATTTCTAACCCGAGCATAAGCTGGTAGACGCTCTAAAAATTCATCATACGATTTGTCGTCTCCTGTCCTCCATAGTTCTTGCCACGGCCTGCGCACACGGCGCCGCACATCATCCTGGACCGATTTTTCGTTGGCAAAGTGCTCACAAACATAGTTAAATTATATATTTAAAGCTCAGGGGTTTCAAATTCGCATGATATAGTTGTTATCACGCCAAAAAAGAACCGAACCGGAACCAGGGTTCTGATAAATAATCAGAACCACCTAGAATCAGGAACTGGGTTCTGATAGTTTTGGGGTTCGGACACCATCCCACTTGAGACAGCAGAAGTTCAACCGTCGGCTCAGAACCAGTTCATGCAATTGTCAAAGGTTCGATTTCTCATGACACCATTGGTCAGTTGGGTGCGGTAGTTACAAACCGAATCCGTGCGGCTTTAGATGGAAGGGATACCCTTTGGCTCCAAAGGGTCTCCAAAGTTTGATACAACCACGAGATAGGCTATAAGATGCTAACGCGTGCAGCAGCCCGTCGCGCCAAAGCATCCCATGCAGAGCAAGATGCTGAAAGAGGACAAGAGATAATGGAGATCGACGAGCTTGAGTCACCGCATGTGTGGTGTAGTGATTTCTCCGTAGTTGCGGATTATCACCCGTCGACAAAGACGTGACACCGCCCAAGATGTTCAAGCGACGAACCCTCGGTCAGGTGATGTACGGAGACGCCAAGGTGCAAGGGACTCGACGGCGTCCCCTCCGAGTTTTCAGCAAGTATCGGATACGGCCCTATGTCACTGAATCCAGGCTGTCCTTATTATTAATAATGGACTGGCCGGATTCGCATTCAGCGGACCATCTACGGTACGAACCCTCAGTGGCGGTTGGGATGAGTTCGCAGAAGACTCAGCGACCTTTGGAAGACACGTTCACCGTCTGGGACAGGGCGCGGACCGTTAAAGATGCTCATGCGACGGTGCAGACGACGCTTGGCATGCAAGAAGATCCATAACGGATCATTGTTCACTTGATATTTGTATAATTGATTAGGACTTCTTATTAGGAATAGACTCGAAAGGGTAAGCTTAAATACAGAACAGAATTTCCACTCAAGCACACAGAGCGACGTCCGGCTTCAAGGTAAGCGTCAGGTCAAGCTTGTTTGAGTGTGTTATGCCTGTTGGTGAACTCGAAGCTCTGTAGCGAGGGTTCATCCGGCAAGGCCAAGAGACTTTGTGTATTGGCCGATTATTATCGGGAGGTTTTACGTGACGGCTTATTGTTGCCTATTTGCACGACTGGGAGTGCTTGAATTGCCTCCCTTTTATTTCTTCCAGCCGAGTGTTGAACACTCGGTGATTTCGTAAAAGGCTTACCCGTGCCTGGTACCCTTCCGCTGTTGGGACCAAGAGGATTCAAAACACCTGCTAGCTTTGCTCGTGCTAGTAGCGTGTTCTTATTTTACTGGTTGGCCTATATAAGTAGTTTACAAGGTCCAGTTTGTCCCGGTGCAAGGGCAGAACTGGGGTCTTCAGGTCCGCCCGAACGATCGTTTACTATCCTAGTAGACGTATTGTTGTGGGAACATCCTAACTACATCTGTAGCTAGGGTTCACGTGGAATTTCCAACACCACAACTGGTGCCGCGACCCGGGAACAGATTGTGACCATTGTGAACTTTTTGTATGGCCTTCCAGTTTACGAGCTACCAAGAGAAGAAGAACAAGAAAAAGACAAGAAACATGGCGAAAGGACAACCGACGGTACCAGCTACGCCTGCCAAGTCTGGCGGGGCTCGCAACGAGAGTTCAAGCCTGGCTGCGCGCTTTGCAGCCGGCACCGAGCTTTCAGTGAGCTTCGACGACGAAGCGGACATCGGTCCCGACGCCCACGATTATGAAGATTACGAAGACAAGACGCCGGCTCCAGAGCCAGGCCGGAAACGGCCACGCTATCATCGGGGCTGAGCGGGACGACCAGGTCCCTTTCGAGGAACCTCGCCGACGAGCTCGATGATGTTGCGGGACCGGAACCGGCCTATGATGTTTATGACGATGGGACCGAGGGCTCTAAGCCTTCGGTGGCGAGTGCAAAGCATTCAGCACTGCTGAAGGCACCTCGCCCACCTATCAACGGTGATACACCAGCCGCCAAGCGCGTTTTCGACCGCGTACAAGCGCTGATGCAGAATGATGAGTGGATGCAGCTGTTCAAGCCCATCCCCAAGAAAAAGGCCGACTGGCCTGCGCTTGCGCAGGAACTTCAGTACCCAGTCAACTCGGTTTCGACTAGTCAAGTTGCCGAGGATTCAGTTTCGCTACTGTTGTCGCTGGGGTTCGAGAACGAGACGTACCCATCGACGATGTCGCTCCAGGATTGGAGTCCACATGAAGCCGGAGCTGCTCTCCAGAAATGGAAGAAGAAGCTTCGGAAGGCGTTTGGCGCTGTTGGCATCAATGCCGGAAAGCAGCCTGTGAGTCGACCGATGATTCAAGATGAAGATCCGTCTAAGATTCCACTGCCGCCGACGCCCCAACGACTCGTTCGTACTCCTCCGACCAAGCGTGGAGCTGAGCGTGGTGCCTTTGGCACTACCGAAGCCTCACCGTACTTTCAAGACTCGCACATGGTTACGCCACGTTCGGAGAGCCGTATGCAACGCATTTACGCAAGTAACGAGAGTTTGTTCGGTCGCCGAGGCGGTGCGCGAGCCCCCAAAGGTGGTGCCGGACGTCGTCAAGTCGACAGCGATGGTTCGTCCAGTGACGATGACATTTTGGTGCGTACATTCGACGAGGAAGATCCTCAACTCGAGTTGATGCGTCAGATGAATGAGCTAGCGACGCTGAACGACGTGGACCCAACACCGAGGATTGGAATGGCTTCGCACCGACCGCTGGATCGCATCACGCCGTTCTCAGGCTCTCGCAACAAGAGCGAGAACTGTATGCAGTGGCTCCGTGGGTTCGTCTATGAAATGACTGGAACCCACACAGATGCCGATAAATGGTGCATTCCATTTGAGCTAAGTCTCCGGGACGGAGCCATTCATTGGTTCCGTCAACTTCCGAAGAAGACGAAGCGCAAGTGGAAGCTGCTGAGCGATGCGTTCATCCGCTACTACTGCTCGCAGTTCACGCAGACGGCACTGTCGCGTTACTACTCCGCCAAGCGGGAACGAAATGAACATCTGTGCGACTACATAAACAGGCTGAACGGCTACGCTCGGACCGCCCGTCTACACTTTGAGAAGAGTGGTCGCGACGCGAAAGAACACGTACAGCAGTTCCTGGCAACATGCGACGATGCCAAGCTAGCGGAGAGTCTCTACCACGCTCGAGTCGCCGACATTCACGAGCTCGAAGAGATCATCGAAGATGTTCTCAAGGGCAAGGAGAGAATGGCCAAGCGTGACAGTGAGTACCGATACTCTAAGAGTCGTGATACACGACGCGACGATGGGTACGCCCGCAACAACCGGCGTGATGACCGTCGCCGCGATGACAACCGCAACAAACCAAGAGTGACACTCATTGAAGCTACGGTGGACGACCTACTAGCTGAATTAGAAGGTCGTGAAGCTGCTCAAGGAGGCAACGAGTATTCAAACGAAGATCCGAACGCTTACGACAATGTCTAAGATGAGTTCAACGACTTTCAGCCCGATAATACGGATGATGATTTCTCATTGGATGAAAACGACCGATACCTCGCCGCTGCTAGCGAAAACGAGCGCCGTGCAGCTGCTGAAGGCACCTACGCACGTTCGGACAACCGTCAACCGCGTGAAACACGCCTGATCGCGAGAATGGCTTCAATCAAGATCGCCGAAGTAGTGACCGTGGGTTCAATCAGGACCAACGCGGTCGACGTGACTTCAACTGCGACAACCGACGCCCACAGTACGGACCATGCGCGGTGTGCGGTGGCATGAGTCACTCCGCCCACTACTGTAACTAGCGATGCAAGTTCTGCAAGCAGCTCCACGATGCTGGACAATGCGAACTTTTCCGCAACTTCCAAGACCTTGCCAAATTCGTGCGCACTAAAGGCACGAGGGAGGAACTCCCGCCAGAGCTCAAGGCCGTCGTTCAAGAACGTCATTTAAACTAGGCAGCCCGCCAACTACAACTGGGTTGGTCCCTATCGGGCTGCCACAGTTAACCGAGCCTTCAATGAAAGCAGAGTGTATCTTTGCTTTCATGGGGCAGAGTGAATGGCCTGATAATTACGTAACAAGTGTGAACGCGACGAAACATGAAAAGGAGAGGAGTAGAATCCTCGGTGGAGGTGTTGGAGAGAGAGTGGAGTGTGCTGATGCTGATGAGGGCACCAGCGAGGGTTCGTTCGGCTTGGTTTCGAGTGCAGCGCGAGACGAGCCCAAGGGTCACTCCAAGATGATGAAGTTGAACCCTGGCGAGAGACAGGGGTGGTGGTCGGCCAAGAAATTCGACCGACGGATCAGAATGAGAGCTCTGGTGCAAGGCGCTGTGAACGACCAGCGAACGAGGATCCTCCTCGACATAGGAGCGAACGTTAGTGTGATCACTGACGCCTTTGCCAAGAAGTTGCGACTCCGAGATGTACCTGATCACGGACGCCGCATTGACATTCAAGGAATCAACGAAGGCAAGGTGTCTACGACGCGACGAGCGTGCGTCAAGATTACGCTCGGATGGGAGATGGTGTACGAGTTTGAGATGTGGGTAATGGCGCATAGTGCAGGCGTCGACGTGGTACTCGGGACCGACTTTATGATCCCAGCTGGGATCCGGTTGGACCTGTTCCACGGCGCGGCGCAATTACCGCACGAAGTCCAAATCCCGCTGATAAAGACCAAGAACATGATCGACAGCGAAGAATACGGCTCCCATGTTAACGCCGGACCACCCGAGCGGTTGGACATTCAAGCGCACGAGTGGCGAGAATATCGACTAGCGAAGCGTCAAGTCGGGCTGGAAGAACACGTACTGTGGGTTCGTCGAACGGACAAGCTAATCCCGTCAGTGACGAGGTTTCGACGTGGACGGCCTCAGAGCATGCGATTGACCAACGTGTCTGATCGAACTGTGTACCTACCAGTACACGACTCGATCGCGATGTGGATTCCAGATGGGGATTTGCCACGAGGTGACGGCTATGTGCATCTAGATTCCAAGAAGTACCAAGACTGGCAAGTGTTGGCCTACGAAGGTTGTAGAGACCGCGAGCTCTTTCAGCGTGAATGCGAAATCTACGAACAATGGCTTGCAACTCAGCCTTCGGCAGTTGATCGACCAGACTACCCAGAACCCAGTGAAGTGCTACCACGACCTCTAAAAGACTCGCTAGTGGATTCTAGTGATCGTCTGATATGTGCAGAGCGCTGGGCACTGATCCTGGAAGAACGTGAACGAGTGGAAGCCTGTCTGGCGTCTGGGGTGACAGCCGGGGATTCGACCGACGGTCAGCCTTCCGCAGAACCTTTGGACACGTACACGACAACCCATGGCGGAGGCAATAACGCGAACGAAGCCTCGGTAGTGCGTACACACGAACTACTGAGGCCGGTAAACGTGGTACATACGCCAACGAGTTTTAGTGTCCAGTCAGGGGTGACCACGGAAGCGAGAAGCAACGGCACTGGATTGAATGGAGTCACCCGTTTTGACGAAGCTGTCCCGGCCTTGTGTGTCACCAAATCTGCGAACGAGCCACCGGTGGTTGATCCAGAGGATACAGGCATCGCGCAGAAGGTGTTGAGTACGGCACCGAGTATTCATTGCAAGATTGGTGCGGATTCCGAAATGTCAAGACAGCGGCAGAACGAGGAGCGGAACAAAAGTCAACAACCCAATATGTCGGCGGCCCACGCATTCAATATTGCGAACGACGACTCGGCAGATGGCCTAGAGATGGGAAACCAGGATGGGAAGGAGATGGACCAAGTACCGACTGTTGAAACTAAAGCGGATGCCAATGTTGAGTCAAGGGAAGAATCCGTAGCGGCGTTGGACGGAACATACATCTCGGTTGCTCGAGTGTTAACAACCGAGGGAAATGAAGCCACGGAGGATACGAGAAATGATTTCTACGAACACCCAGCTAACAACATTGGCTTGGACGACTACGCGAAGAAGCTGGCATTCCTGCCGGATCTGACCGAAGAGATCAACACGACAATTGACTACACTGCGCCTAATGTTGCTGATCCTGAGCTGTCGGCTGAACGCCGAGAACGTCTGGTCGCGACGCTAAAGAACCACGAGCACATCCTGATTGCTAGTGGTAACGCACTACCGCCGCCAGCCTACGGTGCGGTATGCGATATCGACACACAGGGGCACGCCCCAATTAAACAGCGTGTCCGGCGCGTGCCGCTACGATTTCTCGGCAAGCTGTACGAGCTGCTGCGCGCTTTATTGCGTGCGGGACTGATCGTCTTTTCAGACAGTCCATGGGCATCACCGATCGTGATTGTGATGAAAAAGAACAGGCTGGACATCCGGCTCTGCATTGATTACAAGATGGTGAATGCTATCACTGCGATCATGGAGTATGCAATGCCGCTAGTCGACGACCTGTTAACAGATCTCGAGCGCTACCTATGGTTCTGCTCGCTGGATGCAGCAAGCGGCTTCTGGGCGGTCATGATGACCTTGCGAGCGCGTAAAGTATCGGCGTTCGTCTGCGCACTCGGACATTTCGAGTGGTTACGCATGCCCTTCGGGCTAAAGAACGCGCCGATGATCTATCAGCGTATGATTGACAACGCACTCTGGGGGTTCGTTCAACCTAAAGGAGGTTGGTTGGAATACTCGGAGAGGATGCGTTTAGCTGAAGAACAGGCCAAGGAACGTCGTGGGCCAAGCGCCGAGGGTTCGTTTCAAACGAAGTTCGCGGCAGACCGCGAAGCACCGGTAGAGACCGACCCTGTACTACAACTCGTCAACAGCCCCGTCGCTGACATGTTTACGAACGGGGAGCCAGACGAATCATCGCTGGTACCTGTATTTGGTCGACGGTCGTTTGTGGATGACATTTGCTTCGGTGGCGAGGATTTCGACAGCTGCCTCGCGACGCTGGACCGATTGCTGGCAAGATTTGCACAGTGTCGGATCAGCATTAGCTTCACCAAGAGCATCTTCTGCCAACCCAAGGTGGACTTTCTGTCGCATAAAATTTCGCCAGAAGGTATCAGCGCTGACCCCAAGAAGCTTGCGGCTATCACCGAGCTTTTGTTTCCAACGAGTAAGAAGGGCATGCAGTCGTTTCTTGGAGCGGTTAATTACTACAGCCGCTTCATTCAAGACTTCGCGGTCTACGGTGCGGCGCTGTACCAGCTCAAGGATGAAGACTTTGTCGTTGAAGGTGGCCTTTCTGTGGCACGTCATTCCTTCGAAAGATTGAAGACGAGTGTTTCACATTCACCCATCCTCAGGCACTTCGATCGGTCGAAAGAAGTTCACGTCATGCTCTTTGCGAATGAATGGGCGTTGAGCACTACGCTAATGCAAGAACATGAAGGCAAGTTACACCCCGTACGGTTCCTCGGTCGGGTGCTCAAGGAGGCCGAGATGAACTACCATCCTGCTGAGAAGGAAGTTTTGGCGTTACTTCTGCTGTTGAAGATCTGCTACGTCCAGCTGGCAGGAAAGACGCTACATGTCTATACACGATTCTCGACGTTAGAGTGGGTGCATAAGTCGAAGTCTCTCTTCGGACGCGCGGTCCAGTTCGCAGTGCTGCTATTGCAGTGGCACCTTAAGGTGCAGCGCGTGAAGGAGAAGGATGTCGCCTTTGCGCAGCTACTGCAGTCAAGCATCACGAGCTTCGTTGACCTGGAAGACTCGCTCGCGCCGGTGGCGCCTCCAAACAAGGGTTCCCCGACTATTCGAATGGACCCCGCGTTGCTGTACGCCAGGCTTTCCCGTAATTACAGCGGATTCGTCATGTCTTTTGACGGATCAGCGAAGACAGAGAAGTACGGTGGCTACGGGAGTTGTTCATGGGTGCTGTGGAGCCTTCCTGAGTGGAAGGTAGTGATTGCTGCAAACGCTTACCTCTCGGCTACCACGGTGAATGAGGCAGAGTATACAGGTATGATAAACGGTGTCAAGGCTGCTATTGCGCACGATGCCGAGGATTTAGTCATCGTTGGTGACTCAAGGCTCGCGATTCAACAATCACTAGGGGTGATCGCATGCAGGAAGGAAACTTTGCTAGCGCTGCTGAATACTCACAAGGAACTCACGGCCAAGCTTCGATCAGTTAAATATCTTCACGTTGTACGAGAATACAACGCGGCCGCGGATTCGTTAGCCACTGAAGCGCTGGAATCGAAGGTCAGTCGGGTAATCTTGGCTGAAACTCGCAAGTCGGAATTGGCATCGCTGAACCGCATCCAGGAAATGATCTACAAGCCGGATGAAGACTCGGTAGATGTTTCGTCACAAGGAGCAGAGCGTCAAGTACATGTACTGTCAGGCAGCGAGTCTTCAAAGTGGAAAACTTTCGAAAATTTCGTGGTTGATTACAGCTCACCAAAGTGCGATTATGGTAATATAGCAGTGATGACTCGGCGACAGACGAAAGCCAAGAAACGCGTCAGGTTTGCAGATGAACACTCGGAGGATGTCTCAAAAGCTCAAGAAGAGCATGAAGAACGACGAGAGACGTCCACCGAAGATTCAATCGGCCAGGATTTGCCAGACCATCCTCACAAGACTGTACCAGCGGCATTTCCCGATGCGGAAGATGTTGACCCGGTAGCGATACAGCGGGAACGACGCAGACGGATACTGGTGGCACAAGACGAGGAGCAGAAGTGGTTTAACATCAAGAAGGTGCTTCAGGGCCAAGCACAAGAGCTGAGTTACAAAGAAGCTCGAAATGCCTGGAAATACGCTGACCGGTTCGTGTTATCAGAAGACGGCGTGCTTCACTATCTTGGATTGAATCGTCGGTACGACCACGGTTGGCAAGAGGAGACCAAGCTGCGGCTTGTGGTACCGACAACGATGATTCAAGAGGTCTTGCAGAACTGTCACGACTCGCTGGAAGGCGGACATCAAGGTGTGGTGAGAACGTTCCATCGCGTTAAGTCCGATTATTATTGGATCGGCTTGTACGCTGACGTGGAGAAGCATGTGAAGTCATGTCCAGATTGCAGCTCGAGTAAAAGCCGTCCGCAGCTTCGTGGATACTCACCTGGCAACGTACTAGCCGAACGACCTTTCCAGATCGTCTCGATGGATTTTGTGATCCCACTACCGAAATCTCGCAGGGGCAACACGGCGTTGCTCCTATTTCAGTGCTCGTTTACGGGATTCGTTATTGCCAAGGCTATGTCAGATACGACTGAAGTGAGTGTTGCCCAAGTGTTCGAAGAATGTGTGTACCGACGGTTCGGAGCCCCATCATTAATAAGGCATGACCGCGACCCACGCTTCATAAGCGAGGTGTTCCAAGCGTTCGCAGAGATGATGCAGTCAAGATCAAGAGCGACTTTGAGCTATCGGCCACAGGCTAATGGACAGCAGGAACGCTCGGTGAAGTCAGCGATGGGGTCCGTACGGGTGTACGCGGAAGACCCTCTACAGCAAGATTGGGACGAAATCGCGGAGAAGCTAGTATTTGCTATTAATACTTCTTAAGACACTACGAGGAAGGAAACACCGTTTTACCTCGTTCATGGTTGGGATGCGCAGTCGACGTTGCGGGCAATGTCGTCATCACTCAAACGAGGACTCGGCAAGCAGTCTGACGCACTGGCGTGGCGGCGTGAGATCAATCGACAACATGAGGTCGCCCTCACTATGGCCAAAGATTATCAGGCTGTAGAAAAGGAGCGAAGGGCAAAAAAGCATAATGATGCTCTGAGTCGACTGGAAAAAGCTGCTGTACCTCAACCAAGTGGAAACGAACACTCGGCGGACCCCCTAGAAGCTTCAGGAGAGATGGAAGATCCTGCAAGAGCTCCACCGAGATCTCTTTTTGAGATTGGGAGCCGGGCGTGGTTGTACATGGAACGCGTCAAACCGGGCTTGACAAAGAAATTAGCTCACCAATGGCATGGACCTTTTCGGATCAAACACAAGGTGGAAGAGTTTGCGTACGAGCTGGAACTGCCTGACCGAAGTGGGTATCGCTTTTACCCAGTAGTGCATGTGTCGAGACTCAAGGCTGTCAACGAGTTCAACAGTCGGCCGAACACTCGGTTGGTACTTGACACGACTAATGAAGCAAGACTCGACTTCGATGAGGAACTACTGCCTGAAGACAGCTGGGAACCAAAGGCAACAGCCGGTGAATATGAGGTCGAGGCCATCCTCGCAGGGAGAACACCCCTGTCGACGAGCACGGAGCGTGCTGTACGCGAGTTCAAAGTCAAAGTGGGTGAGCAAAGAAGATACAACTTGGGAACCTTCATCAAACTTGTCATGTGGAGGTCTGCTGTACGACTATTTGCGAGCCAAGAAGAGCGAGAATCGGCTGCAGATGGCGCAGGTGGCGGACGAAGCCTAGCGTGACTGGATCACGTGTGAACTGTCCACAGGGCGATGCAGCCTGTGGTAACAGACGAAAAACGTTACTGCAACAACAAATTGTATATGCATTTGAAGAACAACATGAACATGATTACGCTGTGGAAGTGGATTAAGAATAAGAAAACATGAATGCCGAACGGAGAGCGACCACTGAAAACGAAGTCACGCGGGATACCTCAACAGTTGGCTGAGATGCTGGAGAACGTCGTGGAACACGCAGCGAGGACATCATCGAAACCAACAGCAGTCTCGAGGCGACGCTGAGTGTGCATATCGCCGTGGAGAGGAGGCGCAACGCTGAGCTGCACTTGGTGACGAGCCATTGCAGTCAAGTACGGGATTATCGAGGTCATCATGTGATCGACCGATGCCTCCGTACTTTCAGCCAGCATGGCGCGCAGCGAATCTTCGGTGAGTGGTGGTGGACCACCAGCTGGGGCAGGAGGAGCAGCAGGAGCCATCTCCGCGGATTCAGCGACGACGGGGAGTGCTGCAGGAGCTACCACAGGGAGTGAAGAGTCCGGGGCAGCGGGCGCCGGAGGACCGGTTGATGACGCTGCTGTCGGAGGAAGTGCAGCAGACTGAGGGGCGTTCGAACCCTCGGTCTTGCTCTCCTGAGAAACAAGTCGAGTAATGCGAGGTGATGAGCAAGGTACCGATGATTCAAGAGAAGGATGGGCTTACGTACCTCCAGCTGCTCACGCTCGCGACGTCTACGAGGATTGAGACGCTGAAACGCGTCGAACACGGCTCGATTCAGACGCTTGGACATACGGTGGCGAGATGGTGAATTGAAGAATGAAGAAATGTCACAACGGGCACCAGTACCGTGGCTTCCATTGCGACAGGGGCAGTTGTGGTGTAGTGATTTCTCCGTAGTTGCGGATTATCACCCGTCGACAAAGACGTGACACCGCCCAAGTTGTTCAAGCGACGAACCCTCGGTCGGGTGATGTATGGAGACGCCAAGGTGCAAGGGACTCGACGGCGTCACCTCCGAGTTTTCAACAAGTATCGGATATGGCCCTATGTCACTGAATCCAGGCTGTTCTTATTATTAATAATGGACTGGCCGGATTCGCATTCAGCGGACCATCTACGGTACGAACCCTCAGTGGCGGTTGGGATGAGTTCGCGGAATACTCAGCGACCTTTGAAAGACACGTTCACCGTCTGGGACAGGGCGCGGACCGTTAAAGATGCTCATGCGACGGTGCAGACGACGCTTGGCATGCAAGAAGATCCATAACGGATCATTGTTCACTTGATATTTGTATACTTGATTAGGACTTCTTATTAGGAATAGACCCGAAAGGGTAAGCTTAAATACAGAACAGAATTTCCACTCAAGCACACAGAGCGACGTCCGGCTTCAAGGTAAGCGTCAGGTCAAGCTTGTTTGAGTGTGTTATGCCTGTCGGTGAACTCGAAGCTCTGTAGCGAGGGTTCATCGGGCAAGGCCAAGAGACTTTGTGTATTGGCCGATTATTATCGGGAGGTTTTACGTGACGGCTTATTGTTGCCTATTTGCACGACTGGGAGTGCTTGAATTGCCTCCCTTTTATTTCTTCCAGCCGAGTGTTGAACACTCGGTGATCTCGTAAAAGGCTTACCCGTGCCTGGTACCCTTCCGCTGTTGGGACCACGAGGATTCAAAACACCTGCTAGCTTTGCTCGTGCTAGTAGCGTGTTCTTATTTTACTGGTTGGCCTATATAAGTAGTTTACAAGGTCCAGTTTGTCCCGGTGCAAGGGCAGAACTGGGGTCTTCAGGTCCGCCCGAACGATCGTTTACTATCCTAGTAGACGTATTGTTGTGGGAACATCCTAGCTACATCTGTAGCTAGAGTTCACGTGGGATTTCCAACACGACATTTATCTAGGGCTAAATCAGCTTCATGACGGAGCACTACATGGGTAGTTCATTGCTTTTGATGTTCGAGTATTTTCAATATAAATTCTTGCATCCGTTTACCACGATCTCCGTCGGCTTGACGACGACGGTCTTCTAGTTGAAGTTCGTGTGCTCGTCGCTTTTCAGCTTCTTCGGTAGTATGTAACCTCTTTTTGTCCTCTTATTCCCGTTCAAACTGAAGGCGCTGCATCTTGTACTGAAACTTGGCCTTTTCGTCTTCACTGGCTTCCAAAAGAACACTAGTTATCCCGTAAGTTACTACAACTAGCCGCTCACTTTTGGTATTTTTTCTCTTGCGTCCGCTATTGGTACCTGGAGACGATCGAGTGGTTCTCTTGCTGGGTGTGGCAGCACCCACAGTACAAGACGAAATTGATGCCTTCACAGATTCACTGGCTAAATCTTCACATTGACTACCGTCGATAAAGCCCGCTTGACGGTCTGCTTCCTCAGAAGCGATTTCTCCCATCGCGAGACTACGCAAAAGCTCGCCTGAACGTTCGATTCCACGTTGCTTAGCTGTTTGATTTTCCTTGCGTTGTGCCCCTTTATCCTCCCAGCCATTCATCAGCGCAACTATATTCTGAGGTAGCATTTCACGCTCAGCATACTCCTCCACTGTCCCTGACCCCTGCATCGATTGACACTGGTCTGTCTTGTACTGAGTAACGAGATTTGTGAAGCGAGTGCGCATTGCTGCCCCAGGCTTCTTTAATCCAAACGATTTATCAAAACGACAATGAATAGCGATGTCATCGAAGACCTTCATGATGCCCTTCGACGTCCCAACTGCAGTGGTCCAGGGACGAAAGGTGTTCACAGCCTTGACCAGCACTATATCGTCCACAGCAGCAAACTTCTGGCGCGATGCCGGTCGTGCAAGAAGCGCTTCTTTCTCCTGTGCCTGAATCTCTTCACCCATTTCTTCAGCACTATTGTCAACTCCCCGTGGTGGCCTATGCTGATCGTCACGCTGACCGGTCGTAGACATCGCGGATGCTACGGTGAAGTGTGTGGGGTGCGCGAGGTGCGTGAGCTATTTGAAAATGAAGCTGAAAAATGCGGTTGTTCCGAAAATAGCATTTGAGCTTTCTGTTGAGATATCAAAATAGCGGCTATCTGGAACTGAAACTTAACTCAAACGTGGTTCCGAATGTTCTCTATTGAGAGACCCTCTTAACCACTTTATTTAGAAGGAATTACATGTACTATTGGGGATATCAATACAGTACAGAGAGGATCGTCTGTAAGACACAATAACACATTTCCTTAAGTTTCATTTAGGAGAGGTTTTAGTATGTAAAACTTTTTCTGGTTGTGCTATCCATACGAGTAGTGCGTACAGCCCTATAGATTAATTCGGTGTATGTAGTAGGTATCGATTCGATACAAAATTCAAATGATTTTCTAACCAAGCTCTATTAAGCTCTGAAGGTTTCACTTTCGTAAAGGTTTTGCTAAGATATCTTGAGATGCAGTTAAATCACTTGATTGGTGGGCATGGACAAAATAGTGAGCTTCGTCACTGTCGATTTGTGGTGTTCTGTGCGGCGCTGGAGTAAATGCAGTTTCTGTCGAAGTCTTTGGTGCAAATGTTCCTGGCATTGAAAATTGCCTTTTTCACGCCTGCAGACAATTTGGGGTGGCGTCTTTTGGAAATGTATACCATTTGAGAGTTGCTGTTGCTCGTGTTGTTAGGCAATTTATGACTCATATCACGATGGATCATTCATTACGTGTTGGATAATTGATTGCTTAACCAAATCAGTATTACTACTTCGAAGTATTTCTCAGGGGCATTTACTGTATGCTACGGATACAACTGTGCAATGAACGCTGTGGTTTACTCAAAGGCACGCTTCTCCGTCCCCATCCTGTGGAGACAGATTGAAACGCTGACCCACCCACCCATACGGGAGCGGATACCGGTATTTATCGCTAGACTCCGCAACGAAGGCTCCACAACGAAGAAGAAACGGTATTTAACTATTCCCCTAAAACTTAAACCTTTAGCCCGCTACGACGCCTCGCTTGATATAATAGTGATGGTCATTATCGGTCCTGGGTTTACACCCGCGTGCTATGCACACGATCTACAAACCGCAGGCACGCTCGCTGCACTCGCTTTAGGTACCCTACGCGTTTCGCGCGCGCCAATATATGTACAGTACCCTTAAGACGGGTGATTAAAATCGGTGTCGTAAATCGGTGTCAGTGACTCCGATTAAATATGTCTTCCAGGCTGGAGGACATCTTTAACCTCGAATCCAGCTGCACTCAGATGGAGATTGGCAGTGGCAGGAGAGCGAGGAATTGACGAATGAACTTGGCGCTTTCTTTTTGCAAATCCCGGAGTATAGCGAGCTGACACACCCAGCCTGCCTGTCGGAATTGTCCCCTGGCCCACCTTTTCACGGAGGAGACAGCGGCGCTGTCTCCGCACCGCAGACTCTGGCCCAGAGAGCTTACTGGCCATTTTACAATTCGCACGCTGAGACTCACCCTGACATTTCTCGTTCTTTGCACCATGGTCTTCTCCTCTACTACCTGTATTCTGGGTGTGGCGGCGCTCGCGTCGGCCTACCTTGCGGCTCCCGCCGCCGCTGCGGATGAACCGCTCCCCTGGGACGGCCGCGTATTCGACCTGACCGTCGACACGTTGCCGGACAAGTACCTGACGCACATCCTGACCATGCGCAACAATGGCACGGACGGAAAGGTATCGGACTACGTGTCGATCGAGAAGGACGGTCGTTCACCCGGCTACAACGGTGACACGGGCGTCATTAACATCGGCGTGGACGCGAAAGCCATTTTCAAGACGCAAAACAACTTCCGTCGCTCCGAGTTGGTGCAGAACATTGCGGCCAACACCAAGGGCACCACATTTTTTCGCACCAGCGTCATGAAGGAGGAGGCATTCTTGAACCCTTATGCTTGGCAGATGATCTTCCCGGAGTCGCACATCTTCGAGATCCGTGTGGATGCCTCGGCTAGTCCCGCTAAGATTATCTACCTGAACAACGGCACTTGGGACGCCAAGTGGGAGACTGAGTTCGTGCCGGGTACGTGGTACAACTTCGGCATCGGTATTTCGGCTGCCACGTCGGGCAACGGCTCTGTCCTCGAGTTCTACACCAGTGAAGGCGACAAGGAGCTCGCCCTTGAGGCCACCCACGACGTCGTGACCGAGTTCCCCTCGACCTACGAGTTCCATTATGGTCTTTTGACCCTGTCCGACGATGGCAGTGAACCCAAGATGAATGCCAAACAGGACATCGTGTCCTACAACGGTGTGTCGGTGGAGGCTGACGTTTCGACTTCTGCCACGGGCGATGCTGCGTCCAAGGCTTCCAAGACTACTGGATCCATTGGTGCTGAGTCCTCGTCCTATGTTTCCACGGAGACTACTGAGGCCCCGACCACGCAGAACGAGACCCCTGCCACCCAGAACGAGATTCCCGCCACCAAGACGGGCATCGTCAAGAGCTCAGATGGTGGCTGCGCCCGCAAATAAGTGCGCCTAATGTTATGTCTGTTGTGATTTCGCTGAAGTGATACAGACAGTGACGGAGACGAGAAACGTAAAGCATCGGTCAGGAGATGGCCTTGTAAAAAGGGTTTATATCCCTCTGTTAGCTGTATCATGATGGGATAAATGTTCAATCCAAGTTTTGCAGGATTTTTGTATACAATCTGAAAAAATGACGGATAGATTTTCAATGGAAGTTATTATAGTTCATGTGATTTTACCAAGGTCACTGCAATATACTACTAGTACTTATTTGAGTATACAAGTATACAGTGTACGTAGTACTGTACTAGTACTGTTTAATACTACGCAGTACTTCAGTAGTAGTACTACTGTTGTACTACTGCAGTACTAGTAGTACTGTACTACTGAGGGGTCACTGACAGACTGCTGGGAAATAAAATAGCGATTTCATTTGCCAGGCATTAAACCTAGGAGGTGGCCCACCTCCGGTGGGAAACTAAACAAGAAAGTCTTCTGGCTCAGCTCCGAGATTGGTAGTGATGATGAGAAGAGCAGTTTGCGAGTCGATGTGGCTCACGTTGCAAAACAAAAGACAGTAGATTTACAAGGGTTTGCATATAAGCAGTGAGAGCTCAAGTCACAACACTTGACTAAGCGTAGTATTTTTGGACCATCGAATTGTTTATCCTTTTTCTGACATTTGTTTTTCCCAAAGCTGGAGTTAGTTCAGAAACTAAAGATTTCGGGGAAGAGGGACCTGGTAGTGTAGTAGTCGACAATTGTCAGTTCATTTATCAGTATCTAGATAAACGGATATTAATGTAATTAAAGAAGCGTTATTATGAATGCACATATCTCAAGTAATTTGGGGTATATTAGCCCTTTTGTTCCCCATTGTAAATATTCCAAAGTTCATTAAAGCGATTTTTTTGTAAAACGATGCATAGTGCCACGGTTTTACGGTCCATTTCCGTTAAGTCAAAAATTAATTTAGAAAAATCATGGGTATAAGATTTTTTTAAAACGCATCGTTTGCAACATTTTCTGGCTGGAGCATAATTGGCTCAAAATTAAATTTAAAATTTTGATTGGGTGATTTTGGTGAAGCGATGCATTACGCCACGCTTTACAAGGGCTGGCAACAAAAGGGTTAATACTTCGCAGCCGTCGATTAGAGTGAGCTGATGAGGATGTTCCTTCCTCAGCTATAAAATCAATGTACACGCGTGTACATACCTAGCGTTATTACCTGTAAGGCAAATCAGCAAAACAAGAGCTAGTGCTCGGTCCGTCAGCTGACTGTGCGGCTTCGAACTGTTTGGGCAAGAACGCCGGTGTGCTCCGGCAAATCTGTGATCGTCGTGAAGCCCCCTCGTCGATGCGGAACGGTTTGAGAGCGTTCTTCACTTTGCGTGAATACGCCTCCGGCGTCGCACGAGTAGAGTTTGGAAAGATTATCGATGACCGGGCCGTTGTAAGACTTGGCGTCTCGAGCATTCCGACCTGGCTGACCTCCCATCCACATGAGACGACGTCGATGAGAACAGCTCTCGAACAATCGGAGGAGGCCAAAATAACCCCAAGTATCGACGCAGATGCTCACGAACCAGACGCGAGCGACCACCGCCGACATTTTGGCCATACGGCGCGGAGTCTGTGCGTTGGAGATCGTCAACCGGACGTTTGTTTGCCAGTCCCAGAACCTAGAACGGTTCTCGTTCCAAATTGGCCAATGCGAAACGTGCACATGAGGGAATTCCTGCGGATTGTACCACAAGTTGGAGCCTCGCCACGGAAAGGCCAGCTGGTACGGTTCTTGGCCTAGCTCGGACGCTTCGTGATAGATCCTCTGAAGGTCCTCGGAGAAGGAGTCGTGTCCGCCAACTTGAGCGGCAACACATACGAAGACCACGCGTGACTCTGCCGCTTCATGCCGGAGCGAGGGCTCTCTGTCAGCGTGTTCTTCTTGGCGGATCCAGTACTAACACTCTTTAACGAAGACAAACCGTCCTGGGTGCAGCGCGGATGTCGGGGCGGCTCCCCGCGGGCAGGCTTGCGTGATGTCTTCGGCATGATCACTACGGGCCCAGTCACGGCGTCCGCCGCCTTCCCAGTGTCGTCCAGAATTGCCTCGCGATGGAGTCCAGTACCTCGAGGCCGAAGGAGCTTGCGTTAACCGCGAGTATGCCCCGCATGGTGATCCAGAAACGTTCGTCGGCCGGAGACTTGTCGAGGGAGGAGCTGTCGGAGTCGGACGACTTCACGTTCCAGACGGCCTTGAACTTGCGGGGCGCCTTGCCACGCGAAGAGCCCAAACTACGGCCGCGCGGAAAAGAAGGGAGCGAAGGAAGCATCTGTGGTCGAGGCAAAATTGCCGAATGAGCTGAAAGACTGGCCGTCGGGACCTGGACCTCCAGTTCCGTCCCTCTGGGAGGATTTCTTGTGAAAGCTACTTACTGTGTGCAAGATGGACTCTCGCAAGAGACGAGAAACCGGTGACCTCCTTTCTCAAAAACTTGCTTGATGGTTACCGACTAAGACCGATGGAGAACGACTGACTTCAGAAAGAGGCAACTCGAACGGAGACATTTTTTTTTCTTATTTGCAAAGGTGTTCCTCTCCTACAATGGGGTCTTCCTCCAAGGCGTCATCAGCGGCTCGAGCCTCCTCCGAATCCTCCGGACTTTCATCGTCGTCGTCGTCCTCATCGTCCTCATCGCCCAGAGTGAAGGGATACGGGCCGAAGGACGACGTACGCTTCGACGACGATCGGATAGGAGGTCCTGAGCCGTCGGACCAGTCTGATCCTCATCCTCGTCGTCCTGAA
>NW_003303718.1:1097266-1165095 GCF_000142945.1 Phytophthora infestans T30-4 | reverse complement strand
AGCGCTCGCGACTTGCCTTTCCCTGTCATCTCGCACAATTCAGCAAATAGTGACCCCATAACTTCCACGTGACGCACCTGAAATACCGTTCGACCAATTCGCGATATCAGCTCTGTCATTGATTTATTCTTCGACTTAGTTTTATTATTAACGATTCCACAAGCAGCTTTAGTTGCAGCATTCGTCATGTGTGGAATGCACCATTCCCATTGAAGTTATAAACCTTCCGTTAGCATCCACTTCATGTCGGCTCCGGCGTCACTCGTGCCTCCACAAACGCTGTTGATTGAAAGACCAAAATCAAAAAGAATCTGATCTATCCACCGTTTGAATGGCCCACGAATGCCACCATTGCGCTCACCATACGAAGGGCAAAAGTGTCGTGTTCCAAGCAGAAACGACCGGAAGCGCCACTGGTTATCGATGAAATAAATCCGCAATCCAAGATATTTTTCTCCTTGTGTTTTTGAGGACCACATATCCACTACAAGAGTTAGACACTTGATGTTTGGCAAGATATTTTCGAGGATGAATTTCATCATCTCACTCTTGGCGGACGCATACAGCTCAACAATTGCGTGTGTCACCGCTTGGGCGCTGATGGTCGTGCGATAACGCTCATCAGTGACAAGCTCATTCAGTAATCTCGACTCTTCGTACTTTCCCAGTCTGAACGGTAAGTTATTGAACACAATGCGCATGCTTTCCAGAAGAAGGCACACTCGGGCAGCATCATGTGTTGTGACAACAGCCTGGCGAAGCCTGTCAACCTCGTCGTCCCGAGTTCGCTTGCGTGCTGATTGAAGTACCGTTTTATCGGAATTAATGCAGTGAACTTCTTTTAGATGTTTTGTAGCTTTCGACGTCTTACCGTAAAGCTGTATAATTTGATGGTGTTCGCGACAGCTTTCACTTCCGAGACAAAATCCATCCCGTGCACGCTTTCCCATCGAGCTCGGCTGCCACTCTAACGCCCCACTGAAAAATTATTGACCGCTCTCCAGCCTTTGGGGGGACCAATGTGAACCCAGGTAATGGTTGGAAGCTCTTTATTGCGTCTTGTACGGCAACAGGGACACTGGTTTGGTTTGGGTTTACTGCGGGGGGGGGCTGACGAAGCATCTCCACTGGCCAACTAAGATCTCGAGATGCATCGCCTAGTACAGGAGTGCTTTCCGGCTCTTGAAAGTTGTCTTCACCTTGGTCGACATGCCCGGGAGGAGGGCGAAAATAACGACGAGGACTGTTGGGTGGACCGGTGTGCCTGTGATTCATCCACGCTACGATGCTGGGCTGGTAAATGATGAGAGACTGTCATTATTCCGAATGATGGCGGTGTTGCAGGTGGGGTAGTTGATTCCGGCTGAAGCAGTCGGCGACGGCTCTGGACATGCTCACTGTCACTATCAGTACGAGTGAACCAGGATCTCATGCAGATGAATCACTAATAAAAGGCCTTGTCCTTGGCAGGGTGTTAGCGTCAGGAGCAGTTTGAAAAGTGAAATGAAATCTCCAGTGTCAAATCAAATTTGAGAATTACTTCTTATCAGCAAGGGAAACAGCTGTAGGCATATGTTGAAACAGCAAAGCGTGTCGTACGTCGGCTTTCCACCTACGGTCGCACGTTGGCGTCATTTTGAGTAGTGCGGCTTTCCCAGAAGGCAGTCTCTAGCAGCGGTTACTTATTTCTGTCCAATAAAAAAGCGAAATTCGTCCAGGAAAGTACTGTCAGAAATGAAACTGTGAGCCTGAGATCATCCGTTTCACTTTTGGGTTCACATAAAATTATGAAACGAAGGTAGCTACCGTCTTACCCCGCATATAAGGCATATGTGTTCTAAATAAATACGGGATTCGCTCGACATCTAGCTTAAACCTCAATTTGACTACCTATCTAATTAGAACACATGTGTAAAACACAAGGCTGTACCAGCCAATGAATATTCTTGAGAGCTCCCAGCCAACCACCCTTCTGAACAAACTTGTCGGTGCTGCTGTTACTTGGCTTTAATTCTCTTATTTTAAAATTTACACAGCCATATGTGCTGAGCGACGTAGCTATAGTATCCACGAGAAACTCGCTGTTCTAGCAGACTACCGGATAGGCGTGAAAGGTCACGGCTTTGCTGCTCTTAGCAAGAAGCACAGCGTGCCCACGCCGATCGCGTAGGAGGGTCAAGCCTAAACGACCAAGCCATATTCCAGGACCCATAGACTTGCTTCTTCAAAGTCAAACAATTTGTTCGTTGTACAACACATATGCTTTCTAAACGAATATAACACACAAGCAGCGTTGTATTCATTTACAGCACCTATGCCTTATATGCGGGGTAAGACTACCGGTAAGTTCATTTGAGGCGTGGTTGTTATTCTCCTACTTTTAAAAAATAGTGGAATTCCTCTATTTTTAGTGAGACTTGTTTGCTTTTTAAGTGCCAATTATAATTATTTTTGTGCTGTATTCCAAGCGCATCCAAAACAACTTTTAGTAGACAGGACGGCCCTTCGCAAAAAGTCCCAGCGACCATGGTGCTTAACCGAAGCTACTGCGGCCGGAACGCCCCGCGATGGCTGCCGCTGTTGCTCGACATTGTTTTGGCGACCCTATCCTTGCTGCTGGACGTGCGCGATCTGTGGTTCAAGCTGCAATGGATTGGTCCCCTCGACACCTTTTCGTTCTCGACAGTATATATAAAATCTCTGCCTGCGTCGAACGCTGTTCCATTGCAATCGACGGCGTCATTTTCGTATGCGAACCAAAAGTTGCAGCGAGACTCAGGCTGGAGCTCTTTCCTGGAAAAATGTGAGTCGCTGTTGCCCTTACTAGAAGAAGACAACACGCGTGGATTTCGCCATGCAGTCGGAAAGAACTGCCAGATCGGGTCCAGCACCAGCACTGCTCGAGCCATTGAGGTTTTCCTCACAAGCAGTATCCGCGTTGATTCCATGACATGGGCAGCATGTGAGCTACTGTACAAACACCGCAAACCGCCCATCTGCTATTCCCCGATTGTCACCCAGTTTGCAAGCCGCTACAATTTCCAGGACAAGCTTGCGTCTAGGACAGCAGGGCTATCGGCATTTGAGTCCACGAGAAAGTTTCCAGGAGGATACAGTCGAGAGGTCTACGCTGAAATGCCTGGAAGTGATGCGGAGACAGAGCTGATTGAGCTGCTTGAAGTGATCAGCCAAAGCACGCCGATATCTGCGACGGTATGTGTGGAAGGATTCATCATCAAAGGACCAGGAATGTACTCTACGCTGATATATGGATGTGGAAGTCCCAGCTTCTATCGAAGCGTTCTGTTTGCAAGCTCTACCTCCAAGGCCTCACAGTTTCTGCGAGACAAGGCGTGGCTGACGTCGGACAGTCTGGGATTTATGGGAATGACTCTCTTCATACGTGAAAACCACCGCACTATATTCATACTGCACGGCGCAACTAAAAGCAACGGCGACAGGATACTGGAGCATCGATCAATGCGCAATATATCTGCATCTGGTTCTCTATACATTAGTATGATTATGGCAGATCTTGCTTTACTGGCATTTTCCATTCGCAGCGTGGTCGAGATCTCTCGATATATGATGTGGGCTTTGTGGAAGCCACTAGTCGCCTCCGAGTATCAGATTTCTTCCGCACAGACGACAAGAATGGGCTTTGGGGTCGAAGATTATACACGAGTGCTCCAAATTAGTTTACTTTGGAGTACTCCTATTGCTTTGCTCACAATTGTCTCCAGACTTCTGACGTGGGCGCTCGTGATTCCTTGTTTCCGTCAGTGGAGTGACGGAGCTAATATTGTTGGAGATACACACGCGCTATTGACGATGATTCGATTCTATGACCTAGTCGTTGTCTGTGTCAACATCATTTGGAATATGGTTACTGTTTACAACGAAAAGGTCGCCTTGGCGTTCGTTCGGCACACCTACATAAGCCCGCCGGAAATAATGACTATAAGTGTAGCTGTCGCTGTCGGTGGTGCTTCGTTGGGCGGATTACAGAGTTATGGCTCCATGCTGAATCGACAGAGCCAAATCGACTGCAGTCCCTTTGAAAATACTTTTGGAGTGCGCCAAAAATTGAATATGCCTCTCGACGTATATTATCCGCTGCTGGCAAACATAGGAGTCAGCGTGTTGGCTGTTGGTGTTTTTACAATTTCACGATTTCGAATTGGAAGATCGTCACCCCCTCGAAGCTTGGTATGTGCCCCCCCTCCCCTTGCAATTCAACCCTGTACAATCAGGAGGTCTCCTCTCGCTACTACCCGTGCTGATCTAACAAGTAGCAGCTCAGGAATTTTAGTGCAGGCGGTGCCATCGCCAAGTCCAACACAAGAGGCTGAAATAGATTCCGTCTCGTTACCTCCCTTGGTGGAATCAACATTTTTCAACATAATTAATGAAGACCGTCTTCCAATTGAGAAAATTGTAGATGATCCAATCCGTGCGCGTAGCTTCGTACGGCGTTCGTGGGCGCTAGAAAAGAAATTGGATGGTCAGCTGCTTTTGCTTCCTGCATCGTACCTCAAATACGGAATCCTCTCGGTTGGGAAGTCGATGAAAACACGGTGTGGGTTCGTGAATGTCGTGCAGCCCATTGTTCACGTGCAAGAGCACGAGAAACTCAATGATTCTGGGAACGAAACGCAACAAGTGACGACGATGAGTGATAAACCCAATTTGCGGTGAAGAAAAACGTCGATTATCCGATGATTGCCTTACTATGACATGTTATACACAGCAATTTGCTTAAGGTATACAGTACATGTATCTGCTGAGAGCACGAGCCACAACCGATGTTCAAAGCTGGAAGTGATAAGGACTTTCTTCGTCAGTGACGGGTAGCTGGGTGTCTGCAGCTGCATACTTTGTTTTTATTTTCAAGTTTCGACCCTCATAAATGAGTATGCTTGGTAGATTTAAGAGTTAATTTCACGCACCGTGCAAAATCAAAGCAAGCTCTGCCGTGCTTCAATGTACCCTATCTGCGCACTCAGTGTTTCTCTTCCGGGTTCTTTTTATTGGACCGAATCGTAGGTGTGATGCGTAGAAGTGTTAAATCCCTGTTGAAGCGTGGGAGACTTTAGACCTTGCAGATCTCCTCGGTGTGGAGAGAACAAAGCAACCTGCTCTAGCAGAAAATCCTCGTCTGGCGCATCAATGTCTTCATCATCTTTCAGGCATGCAAACGCAGCGACGCTAACTAGGGATAGAGGTATGCCAAACCCCGTGACGGTCCACATCGCGCGAGCGCCATAGTTTTCGTAGAAGTATCCACCGATCAGCGTGCCTGAAGCTCGTGCCAAACCATTTTGAACGGCGCTAAGGACCCCCATGACGGTTCCCTTACAACCGCGAGGTGCAGCTGAAAACACATACTGCGTGCAAGCAGCCCACGTTAATCCGAACGTGATGCCATGCAAGAACTCGAACGGAATTGCACCCCATGCATTCGTCATCAGAGCGTAATATGAAATTCGTAAAATGTAGCCCACAATAGCCACCAGCAACACATTCACTGTGCCAATTTTCTTGACGATTTTATCAGCGAAGAAAAATGCAGGCAGCTCCGACGATGTTTCACACATGATAGCTACACCGATAATATGGGGATCGTCGCCCGCAAGGTTGTACAGATTGAGCTGAAGAAAACTTGAGAATACCCCATGCATATTTCCCATTATGAAAACAACACCGAGTAGCACCAGCACGTCCAAATGTTTGGAAATCAGGCGTGCCGTCTTCAAAAATGATGGGGCAGCATCTGAGACGTCTTGTTCTCCTTCGTCTGTCGTCTCCAGCGCAGTGTACTCCTCGTACTTGACAGAAGGGATTCGATGCAGCACTAGCAGCGTTGAAAATCCCACAATCAGACACAAATTAAATGACCAAAAGATCCCTCCCAACGCCACCGCGATACCAGTCAAGTAAGTTCCGATGCCCCACCCTACCGCTCCAAATAGTCTCTGTCGTCCATATTCCCCTCCTTCTCGTGCTAATAAATCGAGCACCGCGTGATCCAGCAATGAACCAGCGGGGCCACTCTGGATCTGACTGATAAGTACCATGACTGCAGTCCAGCTAAGTGACCAGTAAAAATACCGGGTTGAGAACTGGAGTAACGTGCCGCTGACGATGCAGAACACATGGATGAACCGCTGGTTCCGAATTCGATCGGCGACGCCGCCCCAGAAAGGTGGGCCCAAGATGGCAGCGATGCTGGGCAGCGTTTGTAGTAAACCAATCTGCATCTTTGAGAACCCGGCGGTGTGCTGGTAGTAGACCGGCAGGTAGTTGGCGGTCGTTGAGCCCCACGCCGAGTTTAGTGCGAACATGACCTTGGGCTCCCATAGCAGGGAGTGACACCCCCCAGATTGTTTAGGTTGGTTGGCTTTCGGTGTCTCCATCTTATTGATCTGCTAGAAGTGCTAGGTGTCAAAGCGAGGAGTCGCTGTGCTACTGTACAGTACTGGCAACTGTTTATCGCGGGTGATCATTTATTAAAAGGCAAAATATTGTTTGATAGAAAGTACGCGGCCCACATAATATCAAAATCAGTCCAGAATACGACAAGAAGTCATCTTTGTCAGGCACTAGGGTGAGACCCTGCTCCTCGGCCGTTGCAAACCTAAATTAGTTTTTTTGTTAGAAAATGAAGCACAAGGGTTAGTGGTGGCGTGTCTTATTACATGTATTATAATAGATGACAGGGTTGGCCACTGGGCGCCGCCCAAAACTGCCGTAAGGGCCGATATGTCAAGGCCTTCAATAGATGATATCCCTGGCATACTCCCCCCGCTGCAACTTTATTGAGACCGCATTTACGTGGTGAGAAGTAAATTCGGTCTCTATAAAGTTGCGGAGTGATACCAGCTGTGCCCTAACTTCCGGCAGCTACACAAGTTATAACTTAGATTTTGTAAGGATAGGTAGGTAGGTAGGTACCTTGGGCCCATCACCGTCCCTTCAGCTCCCTCGCATTATCTTTGACATTCATCAGAAATCATCGACATTTTGTACCTGTGCACTTTAATAGCTAGAGCTACATTTAGAGATTGCAAATGACACCCCCTTAAGCCAGCGTCCACTTTTATTCACTATGTATGTATTTAGACGTTAAGAGATTTAATAAGTAAGCAGTTAATATACATCTACATCGCACTTTGAAAGTGCTTGAAAATATCATCGAGGGTGCCAAATCGTATCAAATATTAACTAAGACAGAGAATACACCATGCTGAATATCAGCCAAAACGGGAGATCGAGAAGTCGCGTTTTTTTGATCATTTATCACGCCATATTAAATGATGGAGCATCTGTTAAGCTGTACCAAAACTGACATGAAAATAAATTTGTACTACGTAGTAGTATGCTAAACTTTTTACTACATCCTTTTTTTTTTGTCTGCAGCAAAAGCTGTCACTTTGGTCCGCCCCTATCATAAGCTTTGCTATTGTTCTTAAAAGTTTCTAAAACAACTCCCTCTTAATCTTGCGGAGGTAATTCGCAGTGGCCTGTGGTGGCGCTAGGCATGTTATTATAAGGGATATTGAATTTAGTGATCAGGACATGCACTCACAAGTCTGCCACCTTTTCCTGCTTAATACCTGACCAACCGATCAACTTCGTTACGAGGCCGTGAGTCCATTTCTTGTCAGGTGCTTATTGCTCAGACCACTCCAGCGGTTGTACACTAGATCTTGCTGCATCGTGCAAAATGAACCGTTGATAAATGAGATTCCTGACCACTCACCTTCCCCACACCATTCCCCCTTTCCAAACCGATTCTATAAAACAATCAGGATATTTGTTTATACCAGTACTGAAATTGACAGCTTTAACTGAACGAAGTACCGTAGGTCATTGGTGCGTGTTGAGCGAGCAACATGTCGGGGCTGACCACGAAAGACGCTGCACCAAGTAACAAAATTAATTGGCTAAAGGGCTTACCTGATGGAGACAAAGACGCGTCGGACGCCACACCTCAGCGGAAGGAGCAGGAGTCCTTAAACGCTGACAGGAAACTCAAGAAGAAGGTGCACAAAGCTAGAAGTATTACTAGAGGTGACACCGTAAAGCAGGCGCGACAAGAAAGTGACAAGAATAGGTATCGTCAGGAACATGACGGGGCGGACCGAGACGATGTATTGGGAGAACGTTCGACTGGCAGCGTAGTGAGTCAGCAGCACGACTCGCTGAACAAAGAGCTCCGTGCTCAGATCCACACGACGTCGTTGTCGCGCACAGAGACTAAAAGAGGAGAAAAGAGGAATCGAAGGTATTTGGAGGGGAAGGCTGTTAAGAAACAGCAGCGTAAACGACTGCATGCCAATTTGGAGATGGTGGGGGTTGCTTCGGCAAAAGAGAAGGCCGTGGGGCTGCAACTGACGGCTTCGATTGACACAGCGAAAGCTAAGGCAGCAGCTTTGCGTCAGCGGCGAATGAGGAAGCTTCAAGCCCGTCGAAAAGCAACAGGTGAATACGAGCGACTAGCAGCCGTCAAGTTAAAGCGACTTGAATCATCCAAGGCAACAAGGCTAAAGAGAAATCAACGTGAACAGATGCGCAAGGCGCAGAAAGCTCCTGCAGCTGCAGCCACAGATGAAGAAGGCAGCATACACCCCCGTTCGGCACCGCTATTTACCAAGGAACCAAAGGAACAAAAAAAAATGCTTGAACGCCAGAGTGATGCTGCCAAGAAGCATCTAGGTGGATTGAAATTGACATCAATATCAGCTTTGAAGCACCCTCAGACTGCCAGCTCGGAAAAGAAGAGGCAAAAGCGAAAGTCAGATTTACTTCGCACCTTTGAACACAGAGCAGGTGGACTGAGGCAAAAACGGCTGAAGCTGGAATTTGTGAAAAATAATGCTAAAAGTGTGGCTGGAGGAGGAATAACAATCGTGAAGTCTCCCAACAAAAGGAGGCAAAGCTCACTTGCTTATGAAAAGCGCTCGGAAGATGTGTCCGTTGTTGAGGATCCTCACGAGCATGAAGCTCGACCCTCTGGTGACGTCAAAACTGCGGAAGGACCTGAAAGACAGGAGAAGCCGAAACAAAATGAAGAGCTGTGCCGTCGCAAAAATATACGCGAGGAGGTTAAAGAGGAGGGACAAGTTGATTCCCCTGATCTTCGGAAGAGTTTGTCTGCCGATGTGAATCCTCAAGGTGGGAGCGAAAAGACATCCAGACACAAGATGAACGACATGGCCCTGGATATGGCACCAATTCCAAGAAAACATATAAAAGATGCCGCAAGTGCTACATCGTTTGTGATCCCCAAGCGACTTCTTATTAACACTGACGGGCATGTTAAGGCTCGTGGGGAAAGTTCTCATCATGACCCCAAGCTTGTAGGCGCCAAAATTCCCGCAGTAAACCCAGTTTCACCCCTTAAGTCATGCCCGCGGCTTTCAAGTCGAGACCCCATTCGCTCGCAGGGGAAGCGAACAAAGGCTCCTGTACCCATGAAAAACTCAATGTTGTCTACACACGACATAGCACTCATGCGACTGGCGCGAAAGCGTAACTCGGTCTTCCTAGCAGCCACAGAGCTGGCTCAGCCATCACTTGTTGATATCAAAGTTTCAGCCGCACGCTTGACTGGGTACGACATTTTTGATGCTGATGGAAAAGTTCTGCTCGATTTGGTTCCACGGTGGAGCTGTGCTACCAAGCATGAAATGATTGCGAACATGGAATTATTTACCACCTCATTTTCTGGTGTCTCGCTGGCTGCTCCGAAGGCCAAAGAGACTAATAGTAGGACCGCAGAAGTGAGTGCTCTTGTGGGGGGTCGAATGATGAACTGTTACGAGGAGCTGCGCTTCCAACGACCGGAAGACAGAGAATTTTACCAAAGACACATGTATGGCGCAGCATTTGTACCACAGTATCTACGCGGTCGGGCAACACTTATTGCTCGATGTGTATGCTTTGAGCGAAAGTCCACAGGCATCAGATTTAACCAGGACCGTGATCGTGAGGAATTCGCAGCATCACTGAGTAGACGCTACACGTTTAAGAAGTCGACCCCACGCTGTGAAATTCGACGAGAACACTGGCAAAAAATGATGCGAAATCAACCGAGCGTCGTGTACTTACACTACAACAATATCGAGGATGCTGAGCGCGCTTCGCACATTTTTCGCGATGACGCTGGAAATGCTATTGAGCTGAAACCTGATCACAAGTCGTGTGCGGGGAGTGGCCGTGGCTTTATTTCAGCCAGTGGAAACGGATATCGCATGCCGAGACGGTCATGCTCAAGTGAACGAAGCCCACCAAAGTCATTCATGCAGTCAACAAAAGGTGGTAGCGTACTCAACAATCCACATTGGCAACTAGATCACTACGAGGCAACAAATCGGTACTCGGGATATGGCCGGCCATCCTCTCCGCAGCGAAATGGAATAGACGGCCGGTACAATCCGTCGGTAAGCGGGTATAGTTTAAGATCAAGAAGTAGGTCACGCTCGAGGCCGAAGCTGTTTTCTGATCAGCAGCACGACTCGGTTGGGAAGGGAAATGGTGATGAGATCGATAACGTTGCAGTAGCGGTTGGAACCAGCATATCACTATCGCCGAAGAACCCTCTAGATGAGCTACCCCCGTGTACTCGTAAGCATCTTACAATTGCCAAGGGAGGCGAAAGTTTAGACCCCCAGGACCCCAACGGAACCAGCAAGGGAAATCTGGACGAAGATACGGACGTAGCTATGGCGGAGCGGTCTGCATCTCCGCGTACAACATCTAAAGGCCCCTGTAAGCAGGATTTAGAAAGTGGTGAAGAAGAGCAAGAAGAAGGAGAAATTGAAACCAGCATCGAGCTTGTGCCGACAGCAACCGATCCAATTAATGGCACAAAAAGAAGGCGGTGCAGTCGATCTCCTCGTAAAAGTTGGAAACAACGAAATGCCATACAGTCTCGCCAGCGACAAGAGGATTGTCGTGGACGTTCATTCGAGCAAAACTGTACGGACAGGCGACGGTCAAGATCAAGATCGTGGCCACGACAAGAAGGTTTTGCTCCGTGGGAAAGGGACAGGGGTGATGATAGCTGGTATGTCAAGGAACGCCGCTATCGTGATTACGGTCGTGCGGAAGACTATGATAACAGCGAGTACCGGTATGGGCGAACGATGCATTCGGGCGAACACGGTCGATACAGTGGACGCAATTATCGCGGTGGGGAATACAACAACCACACGGACTACGCGTGTATGAGACCATACTAAATGGCGTGGGCCGGCGGGTACATGTACACCGTTCACGCTAATTAGTCGTAGTTCGCAATTAGTCGTGGATTTGCACTTTAGTGACATCACAAATTCGGGATATTTGACAAATATGATCAAATCTAAAGGAAATACCGGTTCTGAGCAGGTCTCATCGACTCGGTTTAAACTTAAGACCGGTGTTTTTAGCAAAAAGGACAGCTAAATCTGCTCAAAGCAATAACGTTATCTCGATCCGCACTTAAGCGTTTTGTCTGCCGTTACAATCATCGTCTTCTCCCCCCCCATCGTATAAATAAAACATCCGAGCGACGACCGGAGTTGTCGTAGTCGTAGTCGTAGTCAAACGATGTTCAAGGTGTATGCGGAACGGGCGGAGTTGTTGCTGGAGGACTGCCGTGCGGGTGCGGGGCCTTGGCTGCGCCTGGCTGCAAACACGTCGACTGGCGGGGTCGACATCGAGCAGCTAGCGGGCAGCGCGGCGCAGCCCACTGAGGACGCGGCCACCGTACCTATCCATGCGGTCTACGGCGTGTACACGCTGCTGAGCGGGCCGTACCTTGCGGTGGTGACGGACTCGCGCGTGGTGGGATCGGGTCCGAATAGTGAGAAAATCTACTGCATTCTGGAGGTGACGCTACTATCCGTGAGCGCAGCAGCCCACCAGAGCTTCTTCAAACACGCCAGTACGCGTGAGAAGCAGGATGAGCGTGAATACTGCCGCATGCTCACGTCGGCACTGGCTTCGCGCACCTTTTACTTCAGTTACGACTTGGATCTGACGTTGTCGGCCCAAAAACGAGCGTCGGCCTCGTCCTCGTTGGCAGCACAGCG
This sequence comes from Phytophthora infestans T30-4, assembly GCF_000142945.1. Taxonomy (NCBI): domain Eukaryota; phylum Oomycota; class Peronosporomycetes; order Peronosporales; family Peronosporaceae; genus Phytophthora; species Phytophthora infestans. The sequence goes on along the minus strand of NW_003303718.1, from coordinate 1,153,015 downwards.
CCAGTCACCACTATACGCACGTTCGGAGGAGGATTTCTTCTGGAACAAGCCAGTCCTGAGCAAGTTTATTGAGCTGGAGCTAGGTGACTGGATCGTGCCTGTTATCTCGGGCTTCGTCAAGGTCATCAAGAAATGCGACGTCAACGGCCAGCGCTGCGATATCCTCTTCTTCACCAGAAGGAGCTGGCGACGAGTGGGCACTCGCTTCAACGTGCGAGGTGTCGACAAAGACGGATGTGTTGCTAACTTTGCGGAGACGGAAATGCTGCTGGTCAAACCGTCGAGGGCCGTGTGCTCGTACGTGCAGGTGAGAGGCGGAATCCCGCTATATTGGGATCAGGTGGTCACGCTTAAATACATGCCCCGCACGCGCTACGCCTTCTCAGGCCACGAAAGTGTTGTGGACTGGAATGAATTGGCCTTCCGCGCTCACATGGACAACCTCATCCAACGCTACGGACACATCACGTGCGTGAACCTCATTGACAAGGCTGGCAAGAGCGCGACTGTGCGCGATCAGGCTCAGCTCGGCTCTGCGTTCGGCAAATACGTCAAGAAGTACAATCAACTATCGAAATCTGGTGATGGAACGAGTTCCATCGCATCATCAGTGGCGTCGCCCATGCCAGCGTCCCCTGCGCTTCACGCCGTGTCACCTCGTCAACACAAGAGCTTGTCGGTCTCCCTGCCCGCTGCACCTGGATCCAGCACGAGTAACGGATTTGGACCGTCAAGTGCAACAGGATCTGCAGCGGGGTCTCCAACCGCATCTATTGCCAGCAACAGCGACAAGGGATCTGGACCATCAGCTACGCTTCCACTGCAGTCGTCGATGTCGCTTCCCGTGCGAGAGCATCCTCAGCTGAGTATCGCGGTACCGTCGGCACCCACGTCGATTTCGCAGCTCTTTGCTGAGCCTGTTGCTTATGTATGGTTCGACTTTCATCACGAATGCCGCAAGATGGCGTGGCACAACCTGTCCAAGCTCATGTCGGAGGTGGAGGAACAGTTTACGCAGTATGGATGGTTTGAGTGTGATGGCGAAGGACGGCTTCTGTCGCGTCAGCGTGGCGTCTTTCGTGTTAACTGCATGGACAACTTAGACCGCACGAACGTGGTAATGAGCCTCTTTGCTCGGCGTACGGTACTCATGGCGATGCAGCTCTACCCGCTCAATTCCTCTGGAAATGACAATAGCAATAGTGTGCTGGACTCGCCCTACCACAGTTTCGAGGTGGTCTTTAAGAATGCGTGGGCTGATAACGCGGACTATGTAAGCAGGATGTACGCAGGCACAGGCGCGCTCAAGACCGACTTCACGCGCACAGGGCGACGAACAATCGCAGGTGCCCTTCAAGACGGCGTTAATTCGGTCACTCGCTATTATCTCAATAACTTCTCGGACGGCATTCGCCAGGACTCGTTCGATCTGCTCGTCGGGAACTTCGCACCGGATAAGCGGGACGAATCCCCATTCACTTTTCAGCAGCAGCACAGTCTGCTGAATATGATGCTAGAGGCCACACTCGCTACACTTGCGGTTATCAGTGTGTCTCTTAGCATGCGCCCGGACCTTCCAGTCGTGACACGTGTGCGCGACGGCGTCATCGCAACGTTCGCCCTCTTTACTATAATGGGATACCTCATCATCAAAAAGGGTAAATTCCGTTCCATCGGGCGCCGATACGTATGCAAGCCCGCTTTCAGCTCCAGTGGTTATATCCGTCGGAAGACGGCGTAGGAAAAGAACTAATCATCGGCTCCAAACATGCATGCGCGATACCACAAGATAAAGTTCAATCGAACAAGAAATTACTACAGTACTTCATAGTACTACAGTATGACTTTGTTGAAAGCGCCCTTCGCTACACTGCGCGCCAAAAGCTCAACAGCTAGACAAGGAAGGTTCGCGATGTCTCAATTGTACCCAGCGCGCTAAATTAACCAAAATAGCGTTGACGCAGGCATGTGTTTTCTCCGTTTGTCCAGGAATTAGTTACAAGCTGATGGCCACTTTGGGGCGTGGTCCAGTCGTTGAGTTGCTGCTTCTCGTGACGGTGGCTCCGTTAAGCTCTGCAATAATGTCGTTCCTCTCTTGCTGCAGCGCCGACTTTCGAGCTATCTTCTGTTTCTGCTGTGACGTGAGCGAGTTAATTTCCGCGTCTACCAGCTTGGCGATGTCCTTGAGCTGCTTGTTGGTCTTCGTCAAATGGCGCTTGAGTTGCTTCTGACGGTCTCCATTTGTATCCGCCAATACCCTCGTATTCTCAACTGACAGTCGACATTCTTGCTCCTGACGAGAAGCTGGGTCCCTAGTGCGTGGTCGCTCCTTGGGAATCTCCTTCTTCTGCTCCAGTGACAGCTTGTCTATCTGAAGCTCATCAACTACAGAATCGCCGCCTAAGTTCGCTTTGGACTCGCGTTTCACCTCCTGTTCACGTCGCTACGGTGTACCAGATAAATCAGTTGGAATGCTTAGATTTTGTAATAATGATTGACAGGGCGATCTCATACTCGCTGAGCGACGGTCTTGTATTTGGGCACCTCGTCTTGCGGCACGTAGCCCTGACGGATACGGATGGATTTGCGTGTGGAACCGTCCGCGCGGCGCGATGCCGGCACCACCACCACCCCATCGGCGGTGCGCACAGCTCCAAGCGGCAATCGCTCATTCTTTGTCGAGGTCATTGCTTGTTTTAATCAAAGTCACGAATTGGTGGAAAGTGAAAATCACTCCATTTTTACAATAAGAAATTTGACTCCCACGAAAACAGTAAGTAAAGATGCATGGCCAATGCATGATTTGGTGGACACTACAGTTGGACGATGTTGTTTCTGTCGATAATTTCGCGTACTCGGTTATCTTGTTGCCCCCACGCGGCACGGGACATCACGGCAGAAGCCTCGGTCGTCACTGTTATGCTGCCTTCTTTTGGCGAGGATAACGGCACCGACCAGGCCCGCGACCCCCAGCACAACGCACACGTAGACGAGTGGTCTTTCGGTACTAGTATTGCTGTTGGTGAGGTTACTAGTGATTCCGTCCCTATCGTCGACCTGGTTGCTGCTTGTCGTTTGGTCGATTGTTGAAGCTGTCTTTCTGCCATAAGATGGGGACAGCAACAAAATATCTTCTACTTGGGCTGCGGATGTGGAGAGCTCTAGTGCGGTGCTTTGTATTTCGGCTCGCTCTTTAAATGGTGCGACAGTGCCTGCGGAGTAGTAGTTGGAGACGCCAATAGTATCGGCAGTTGATTCACTGGCATTCTCGGAAGAAGAAGACAATTCATGTAGTGACAATGCGGAAGCTTCACTATCAAAGTCTGAGCGCGAAGATGTGAATGAACCAGCATCTCGAGCAGTGCCATTCTCGTCATTTGAGGCGCTTCCGGCGGTGCTTGCCTTCTGATTAGGAATAGCTTCGTCGATGTTGTGCAAATTATGGATGGATCCAGGTGATGCAGTTGATGATCTGGCGGCGTTGAAGTTTGGATAAAATAGTGGAGGCGATGATGAATGTGAAAAAACAGCAACTTCTGCCGAACCGATGATGGATTCAAGCTTGGAGGCAGGCACATGTGGGGAATGATCGGTCTTTGTGGGGAGGAATTCATCCTGAATGGCCTCGCCAATGGTGGCCTCGTGACTTGAGGAACCGCTGTCTGAACTAGCGCCTTGCCGATATACTGCAGTACGACGTGATGGACCTGCCGTGCTGACGGTGGAGTGACCTAGCAATGCATCGATTGTCGAACTACCTGCGCCTGTCGAAGGCAAACTGGTGACTTCTCGAGCTTAAGTGGCGACTAGCAGGAACAGTGCAATGGCCACGGAAAGCGATTGCTTGTCCATTTCGACGAAAATGTGTTGTGAGGGCCACGGCAGGTGGGTTGGAAATGCATGTGAACGGCTGACTTAACTTTTATTTCAGATAAATAATAATACTTTCTCAACCTGGTCAATCCACACAAAGGTGGAAGACTTATGCGGGGTGAAACCTTAAAAGTTCAGTCAGGCAACTTCATTATTGACTTAGATGTCCGGTGTTCAGTTAAGTCGCTTCAACATTGAGGGGGGAGAAGTACAGCATCAGCTGCTACTGTGGAATTTGTGCATAGCAAACTACATGTAGTACAGTGCGAAGTACCTGGACTGATGCTGTTGTAGTCGATTGAACTGCTTTGCTTACAAAATGATAATGTTGCGGCTATTTAAGCGGATCTGGGCGTCTACGGTGGACAGAGGCGTTGAACGGGTGGGAGACAAAATACTTGCAGGCTGCCCTGTCAAGGCCCTCGACGTTCGAGAGGCTCCTGTTTCGTCCCGGCGGCCCCGTCTCCGCTTCGTTCGATACCCAAAGATGACCCCGATTAAACCAACGATCCCCAGTGTAATCGACGCATAAAAGAATGGGCTTTCTAACACGGCGGCTGTAGGGGACACGATTGTGTTGCTAGAGCTTCCGTCTGCACTGCCTCTGAATTGTAGTGGCGTAGAATTAAAAGAAGACACATTCTTTTCGTTTATGTTGATAGTTGTCCATGGTAGACCAGAACACTTGACATCATCTTGCGGGTTTTCTTCGGCAGGAGTCTTTATCATTTCCTTTGAGCTTCCATTAGTTGGACTAGTTGTCGCTGTTGGGAAGACCGATAAGCTCGGTTCTCCATTTGATGAGGTCCACCTCGGTAGAACCGGCCAAGATGGCCCGCTACATGAGCCAACTCGAGTAACCATCGTCGCTGCGATCGGTGATGAAGACAACATCGATGATCGCGGGTATGACGGAATCTGCTCACTGGTAAGGCCATCTGAAGCTTCATTCTGTTCTTGATCATTTGGTTCAAAATCCGACCAGAACTTGTTACGGTTGTTGTCGATATCGTTGAAACTATCTCCCTTCTTTTTCTTCTCGTTAACGCTCTCGTGACTGCTCTTACTAAAATCTTCATCGTTAAAGCTCCCAAAAGTATACTTGTCTGCAGACTCGAAATACTCGAGCTCCCCGAAAAAAATATACCCACCAGAAGTTGTAGATGGTGCCACTCCAACATCGATATTGCCAAGTGAGCTCTCGCTACTCTTTCTACAATCCACACACCTCCACTGAACGAGAGCCCGATGAGAATCCGCGTTTCCAAGCTCTTGAATAGCGCCCCGCGACAAAATCAAGTCTCCATTGATGCAATTCACTATTCGAACCACCCGCCGAGTCTCTGGCATAAACTCTCTTATATCGCCGCCGTCGCGCCACACCTCTGCGCACTGCCCCGCACACAAGCTGTCTGCAGCTTCCCCAATTCGCGCACAGCTCATAATGGCGTAGCCATCCAGGCATTCCGATAATACAATTGCAATCATATTGAAGGTCCATGCCAAAATAAGCTATTGCTACAAAAACTACAACTTAAGAAATAAATAATTGACATCAATAGTAGTGTATTGGAAAATTAACTACTTAGATGTACAGCACTGCACATTACTTTGCGTTCACGATAGCTGCTACAGTGTTTGCGTCCCAGAAACGCCGATTCATCTTCAGGAACAACACGGTTTCAAGCTGAATAGGCAGCATACGCTGGCGATGGTGGAAAAGAGTATGTTTCGCCACACTAACAAGACGCTCCACGGTGTTTGACGTCGGCGGGATGAAAAGCACACCATCAAATACCTTCTTTGCACCGCGCCGCTTTTTTCTAGTCGCCAAGACTCTGTCGGCAAAGCCCTGTGGGCGTCCGTGCCTGGTGTCCGGTGTCGTAATTGCGGGTACCGTCTCAAATGGCTGCAACATCAGCTCCTGGTCGTTCGTCAGCTCGTCCACGGCGCCTGACAGGGCTACAACGCACGCTCGCTCGAAGTCCACGTCCTTAACAATATTTTTGCGTCGGCAGCAAGATACTTTTTCACAACGGAATGCTTCTCGATGAGCGCATCAAAGATATCGCGCACATCGAGAAGCGTTACGTTGTCGTCTTGAAGCTTCATGGTGGCCAACTGGAAGTCGCCAAGCTGGCAGTAAAAAAGTAGCTGCAGACTTGCTTGGTCGTGAAGGTGTTGGCGAGAGCCATGGTGAGATCAAAAATGATAGACGAGCGCCTCAGGTTCGCGTTTTGAGCGACCGTTGCTAACAGCCATCTGGAGACCGAGCTCCGTATTTACGCAAAACAAAGCAGAAAAAACTAGATTTTACGAAAAAATAAAGTACTTTGTTGTAAATACAAAATAACTAATTGGAAAAAGTCATCCAATTTGTAAAAATCAATAATTAAGTGTAAACTATTGTATTGAAGCAGCAATACAATGATTATTTCGGAATGCCTGTAGCCATCGACATCTACAGCGTCCGAAAACGACGCTGCTCGTTCCTGGAACCCCTGCAGACCAACCACGATCTCTAAAGGGACCATTGCATTGGAGACGACGAATGAAAGTAGGACCCGCTTCCTCATCATTTCTGCCAAAAGTGATTTTGTTGTGGCGAAGTTGCGAGTGCTGCTTTTGATACTCCCGAGCCATTAGTAGCATTGGATACTTCGTCAGTGCAATCCGAGCGTTACTGCGATACAGTATCCGTCAGCGCCAGGTTCATCATTGCCACATATATCACCGAGGATACATGGCCATAACTCGATGTACTGAATCCCACCACAAGCGTTTCCAAGTCGCTGGCGTTTTGCGGTCTCCAACTGTACCCATATCGAACAGAGAGGCAGATCGAAAGCATCTGCTCTTCTCCAAACTCCGGGATCCTCACGAAATTTTTGATGGAATTTAGGTATTATTACTGTACACTGCAGGACAGAAGAAACCGGCCACCCCTCTTCACCCATTGTTAACACGCTGAAACCCCCCCCTGAGTCTTGTAGACCCTGATCCAGTTGCGAACTGTCCGTGCCGACTTAATGAAAATATAGGCAAGATGCAGTCTTGAGTACCCCAGCTTGTAGTATGTGTTGAAAGGTAAAGGTGCGTAGTAGGGAGCAGAATGGAAAGTGAGATTACGTTCTCATTTTTGTAATGACGTTCCGTCATTTATCCTTCCTATACTTACCCTCGCACGCCATCCGAGACCTCCAGCTGGTCGGCGCATCTCCTAAATCCTGGCGCCAGATTCATTGAATTTCAACACTCCTCCTCGCCGCCAGCGTTGATCTGCTGCACTCCTTAGTGCAGGCCGACGACTGTCCGCAACTCCGCTAGTCTTGGCGCCTCCAGAGCCTTCGTGAGGATGTCCGCAAGCATCTCCTCACTCTGCAGGTACTCCGGCTTCAGCACGCCGTTCTTCGTGTAGGAGCTCACGAACTTCATTCTGACGTCGATGTGTTTGGCCTTGGAGGATGATCCTTCGCCGTCGAGCTGCTTGAGCGCAGCCTGATTGTCGACACGCAACGACATCGGGCTGTTGAACGCGACGCCCGGCTCATTGAGCAACTCGCGCATCCCCAGCAACTCGGTGGCCATCACCGACGCTGCCGTAAACTCCGCCTCCATGGTGGAGAGGCTGACTCCAGTTTGCTTTCGGCAGACCCAGGACACGGGCATCCCGTCGACAGAGAGCAATCCGCCCGTGACGGACTTCCTGTCGGACTTGTCGGCAGCGAAGTCCGCGTCGCTGTACGCGACAACGTTCAGCGGCTCCTCCAACGGGCAATTGCCCTTCATGCTCAACCGCAAGGTCATCGAGCCCGCGAGATATCGCGCGATCCGCTTCCCAAGCTTCCAGTCCGACATCGTGGGGCTGTGTGTGCGGCGTGACACCTTGTGGACTGCGTACGCGATGTCGGGGCGCGTGCACCGCGCCACCCACATGAGGCTGCCCACGAGGGATTGAAACTTGCGGATCGTGATCTCGTTGTCGCCACCAGTGAGAGGCAGTAGTACGTCCGCGGTCTCGTCGACGTCGTTGAACTCCACCTCAATGGGCGTGCGCACGCCGTGCACGGACGACATACCGTGCTCGCGCAGCATCTCCTTGATCGCGAGCTCTTGGTCCAAATCATAGCCCGTCTCCTCGTCATATACCACGCGAATGCCCAGGAACTTGTTGGCGGGGCCCAAGTCCTTGATCGCGAGCATGCTGAGCTCGCTGAAGAAGGCGTCGACGGCCTTCTGCTGCGTGCCCGTGACCAGGAGGTCGTCGACATATACGCCAACCACCAGTAGGGTGCCTTCGCAGGATCTATAGTAAACGCACATGTCCGTAAGGCTCTGCGAGAAGCCGATGTCCGTTAGCGTCTGGTGAAGGAGCTGATTCCAGAGGCGTCCGGCTTGCTTGAGGCCGTACAACGTCTTCTTCAACTCCAGTACCAGCTCGTTGTCGCTGGACACGCCAAGCAAGCACCTCAGCTCCTTCGGGACCACCATTCCGCGCGGGATGCGCAGGTATATGTCGAGCTCAGGTTCCTTCACCGCCTTCACGTAGGCGTTTGGCACGTCGCCATGCTTTGCGGGGACGCGCCACTTCCTGGCGAGCACGAAGATCAGCGTTACGCTGCTCATCTCGATGACAGCAGAGAATGTCACGCTGTAGTCGATCCCGAATTGTTGTTCGTTCCCGCAGGCGACGAGGCGCGCCTTCAGTCGCTCGATGGCGCCCTCCGCGTCCACTTTGGTCTTAAAGACCCACTTGGTATTTAGCACATGGCAGCCCTCGGGCTTGCGCACGATGCGCCATACGCCGTTGCCCTCGAGCGCGTGCAGATCGTCAGCCATCGCAGCGAGCCACTTGTCCTTGTGCTTGCTGCGCATTGCCTCCTGGTACGACTTCGGGTCGTACTCGACCACGCTGTTCACGACGTTGCGCGTAGTCTCCTGTGACTGCGCGGTCTCGTTCGCCGTGACTCTGGCATTCTTGACCACGGAGCGCGTCACGTGGCGCTCGCGCGACCACGACTTCTTCTTCTTGGTCGACGTGCGCTTCTTCTTGCCCTTCACGTTTGGGGCCCCAGCCTCCAGCGCTTGAGCTCCGTTGTCCGCCGGCTCGCTGCCTTCGAGCGTCTCGCCGGCCTGAAGGTACAGCCGCTGCACCTGAAGGTTCTGCTTCTTGTCGAGCGTCTCAATGTTCTTGACGTGCTGCGTCGTGACCACCACGTGGTCCTTGGGCAAGTAGACCCGATAGCCCTTGGTCTCCTCGCCGATGCCCACAATCATAGCCGTCTGTGCGCGTTGCGCGAAGTTCTTTTTGCGTGGATCCCGGTACACAGTGCACGGCGACCCGAACATCACGATCTCGCCGAGCGGTGGTGTCTTGCCCGTCAGTTCCTTCAGCGGTGACGCACGCCCTGGGTTGGAGTTGGTCGGGGCGCGGTTCAGGATGTACGCGGCGTACTGAACCGCGTCACCCCAGAACCTCAGCGGGAGCCCGCAGGCGAAGATCATGCACCGCGCCATGTTCATGATGGTTCGGTGCATGCGCTCCGCCTTGCCGTTGCTTGACTGGTTGCGAGCCTCGCTGCGCTGCCTGGTCACGCCCGTTCGCTTGCAGAACAAGTCCACGTTCTCGTACTCGCCCCCAGAGTCGGTGCGGAGAACGTGGATCTTGCAGTTGAACGCCTTCTCGAAGTAAACGAGGAAGTGTTCGAAGAGCTTGGCCGCGGCGTCCTTGGTACGCGCCAGGAACACGCGGCAGTAGTTGGACTTGAAGTCGATGAAGTTGATCATGTAGCGGTTGCCCAACCGATCCTTGGGTGTCATCGGCCCCTTCAAGTCGGAGCAGATGACCCCACCCACCCTATCGATGGGTGAGTGTGTGCCGGTGTCCTTCTTGGACCGTCGGTTCTTCGTTTGCTTGCCCTCGGCGCACGTGAGGCAATTGACGCGCTTGCGGTCGGCTAGGTGGATGCCCGAGCTCGGGTCCTTGGCAAGCAGCTCCACCGCGTCGTAGTTGAGGTGGGCCAGACGCTTGTGAAAATCCAGCAGTGTGCCCTGCTGCACGTCCCTCGGCACCTCTGCAGACTCCGTGAGCTCCCGGCTTAAAGCAGCCATGATCACGTTCGATGGCAGCTCGCGCCTCGGCTCCACCACGGCAGGCACGACCAAGACGTTGCTCCGCATCTCGACGTCAAACGCCACGCGTCCGCCGTTCTTGGCCGCTACGACGCGTCTTCCGGCACGGTGAGTCAGCTCGAAGCCTCGCTTGTCGATCATCCCGTAGGAGATCAGGTTGTGCACCACGCCCTTCGCAAAGTAGACGTTAGTGAGCTCCACCATTTGCTCCTCACCGCACGCTGTGACGCACAGCAGCACATTGCCGCGCTTGGTGATGTGTAACGGCTCACCGTTGGGTTGCACGCACTCGTCGCTGCACTCCTCCACGTCCTCGAGGAACGACTCATCATTCACGAGGTGACGACTAGAACCACTGTCTAGGATCCACAGGTCGGTAGTGTCGCTGGTGTGCTCGCCGACGGCCAGCGTGATGTCCCCTGGCTTCTTGAGGTCTGGACACGCTGCCCGTAGATGTCCGACACGGCCACACTCGTGGCAGCTCCGTGTCTCCTTGCGCTGTTTTGGTGTGGTCCTTCACCACGTTGACCGTCTCGCGGCCCAGCGACTTCTGCTTGGTCGCGTCGGTCTCCCACGACTGCGCGAAGTGTGCGAGCTCCTCGGCGTGCTGCAGGAAATCGGTACGCGACTGGTCCACCTTGGCCATCAACACCGTACGTAGTTCTGCGGAGGCGTACTGAACGATGTTGTTCAGCACCAAGTAGTCGGCGCCGCCCCCCGTGGCCTCGGAGATGGCCACGAGGTACATGTAGTGCTCGGGCCACGATCTCTTGGTGTCCTTCGGCGCCGTGAACAGCTTCATGGCTTGGGCGGGTGTAATGTTTGTCTTGAACGCGTCCAACATCCGTTCCATGACGTACTGCAACGTGGGCAACTGGTTCCACCACGTGTCCACCTGCTTGTTGTAGTACCTCTCAACCGTACCCGACAGGTAGTGGCCGAGAAGGTCTACTTTCACGTCCTCAGACCACGCGAAGCCGCACGCCGACTGCCCGAGCGCCACCTGCCGCTCGAATCTTCTGCCCCAGTCCAGGAAGTCGGGAGCCCAGCCCGACGTACAGCTCCTTGCCGTCGAACGGGCGGATCGCAAGCTTCTTTTGACGGGCGTCCGGGTATCGGAGCGACCAGCCATGATTCTGCACAGGCGTGGCTTGTGCTTGAGCTGGTACCGGCGCCGCAGGTGGTTGCTGTGCTTCTTGATTAGCCTGGGCGGCGTGCTCCTCCGCGAAGAGCCTTTGCAGCTCAGACATGCCCGTCTCGTGGACCCCGACATCCGCGTGTCGCAGCCCGAAATACTGCGGGTGAACTGTCGGCCGGCGAGGGGCCTGCGTCTGCGGCGTGCCGCTCAATGAGTCGATGTGCATCCTCGACCCGCGTCCCAGGGCCGACGCGAAGAGGCTCGTGTCCACCATGGACTTCGGGTCTTGTTTGGGCGTCTCAAGGCGCTTCTCGAGCTTCACCTGGGACTCCTCCAGCTTGTCCAGTCGGCCGGCGACGCCGCGGAGCAGCCTCAGCAGCTCCGACGCCTCGTCCTGTTCCGTGGTCGCCGCTGCGGCGACATCCTGGTCGCCGTCTCCCCTTGCGCGGGCGTCGGCGGTGCTCTCCGCTCCATCGACGGAGGCGGCCCTTGCGCGGTCGGTCTCCGTTGGCATTTGGGCTCATAACCTGTTGAAAGGTAAAGGTGCGTAGTAGGGAGCAGAATGGAAAGTGAGATTAGTGAGTGACCGTTCCGTCATTTATCCTTCCTATACTTACCCTCGCACTGAATCCTGGCGCCAGATTCATTGAATTTCAACAGTATGCATGCTAGACCGTACTGAATGGCCCTTTAAATTCAGCACGGGGCTTCCCAATCGATAGTTTTTAACTATTTTAACTACTGTAATGGTATCGAGTCAAATGGTAGATTTTGACCACTCGCATCGCTCCTTTCTTATCGCCTTTCCCTTCGTCGTCCAATATCAGAGACCCAGAGTGCAATGAGCGAGGACGAGTTCGTGGTGCTGCTGGAGCACGCTGGAATTTTAGAGACATCAGACGAGAACGACATGGAATTCATGGAGGAGACAGTGCTTCGTGAGTGGCTGGAGCGCGACGGCGTGCAGCTTTTCACTACTCAGGTGACGGCTGCTAAGCGCGACCAGAACGACTCGGACCTTGTCGTGGACGGCAGCTCGACGGCACCGACGGCCACTGCCACTGCCACAACACTTGTCGGCGAGGCGAGAACACGAATGGCGGGTCATATTTTGGCCAGACTGTTGGAGAGGGGCTGGATTGCGCCCATTGAGTTCGATTATGATGAGGACGAGACGGAGGTGCGTCAGCCGGGGTTTCTCGCCGATTCTATGTAGTTAATTGCAAAACTGCCAATTGTTTGCAGGAGTGGAAGACCCAAGTTGTATACACCGCGGCTGCGGACAAATGAGGCATATCGCATTTACATTGAGAAGGACCCCACGGTACGGACTGCATGTTGTAGTTGCCTCGTAGTGGTCTTTTGATGCTTAGACATGGAGAAAATCTTTGGAACGATTTACCCACGCCAGGGATGTTATCGTTGGCTGGCTGGTGCTGCCCTTGCTGTAGGCGAAGCAGTTGACCGTACGGGGATTCCATCTCCGTGTCCATGAGCTCCGTACAGCTGGCTTGTCGGTAGGGCCCACGCACCCTTTCTCGACAAGCCATGAGCTTCTGGTGAACAATTCTGTTGCTGATGCGCTCGTTTGTGTATGCCAATCTAGACAGAGCAAGATGGAAGCGAAATACCCGCACCCATTCCAGTATCTGTGCGTCAATGGACAGTGATGTGATTCACCAGGAAGTCTAATGCTTAATGAATAACCTACGTGTATGTGGTGTTTGGCTGCAGGTGGTGGATAATGACATGAAGTCGCGAATACGAGAAAAGATGTGGCAAGACTGCTTCCCGACGTGCTCCGAGAGCGCCAAGCAAACGTTTTTATCTTTTACACGGCCAGAGATCATTCTGTACGCTACACTAGGACTCAACCTTATCAGCAACGGGATCAGCAGCGTACCAGCGTTCTCGCGCGAGCTCAAAAGTATGGGTGTTACCAGTGCCGACGATCGATCCATTATCGTTGGGTTTTTAGCCAAGGCTTTCCCCACTGAGTAGGGCGGAAGATTCAACCATTTTGTAACATTTTGTAACAACGTGTTGTTAGTTTTTGTTACAAATTGATCACCACCCAATGGCTACATGACTCAGGAAAAAAGCTGCAGACGACGACAGCCTCGCTGATCAACTCACGTCGACTACGAGTAGTAAATGCCAAGTGCGAAGCCGCTGGAGAATCCTGCGGACGACGGCAGATTCGTCTTCATGATCTTAAGCAGTTTACGGTACCAAAGCTTGACGTCTTCGCTGTCGATCTTGCCATCTCCGTTCGGGTCGACCTTGGCGATCATGTCCTTTTGCACTTTGCCCCATTTGATGTCGATGTAGCCGTTATAGGCAGCCGTCTGCGCTATGATGAAGACGATGCCCACCGCCATCGCTGCGGCCTTGCCAACCTGGTTGAGCGCATAGCCCGAGCAGAAGCCCAGACCGCCGGCCAGCGTAAGCTCTCCGCAGTTTGACAGCACCACATCGATGATCTTTTCCACAGGGTTGTTATTCTTCTTGGGCACACCGCCGCCCGATGGGCCCTCCTGTGTTGCATAGATGGTAGTGGTTAGATTAATGATGCGCTTCTATCAAGTCAGCAGACACTCTTACCGCAGCTGCGAGCAACATCACATCCTGGCACAGCGTCGAATCCTTGACCAACAGCGACACCGAAGCGCTCAGCACGGCACCCGCTATAACAAGCTGCGGATGCCGAGGGAGAGCACGCGCTGGCACTCGAAGTGCTAGTGCCTGGCTCTGGAGTTTCTTGCCGGTCGACATGGCTCGCATCCCGAGCTTAAGCGACTGCGGGCGGATGAGGACTGCAGTACTAATCCATTAGACCGGAGCCATACACTGGAAGCAAATTGGAGGACACATACAGAGCTGCGAGCGCATGTGGATCGACATGGTCACCTTAGAAGCCCTCTAGAACTGGTTGTAATTGTCAATTACATCTTTTGTAAGGCAATGTGCACTCCGATTTGCACCTGGAGTAAACTTGTTTTAGAATCTAGAAATAAATGCTTTACTGCGTAATTAAATACTATGCTTCAATTGATGTAGGATTTACTGAAAATACATGTAATAGAAATGATGTTGTCATATCGTCGTTGCAAAATGCCCATGTTTCTACCAATTTGTTTTTTTTTCATGTTTTAAACCATAATTGACCATGTTTGTAATATAAGATAAATTACGATTTTTAAATAACTGATTCGTGGCCACTCAACTTCCTGCCCAGCGTTGCCAGAAGCGTACCCCCCCCTCCTTCGGCCCCGCGCGCCCTCGAAGCCTTCACTTTCGCTGAACGACCTAGGACAGCTTTGCTCTGCATTCCTCCATCTTCTCAGCAGTTCGTGACCACAGGTACTCGAATTTTTCGGACCTTTCAATGCTAATAAGGCCTCTAACGTGCAATATGCGACCGTGTGTTTGAATTTGTTGCAGTTTCTGGTCCGGTCCTTTCACCGCTGTTCGTACGTCTTCTCTATCACCCATGCGTTCAGGCAGGCCTTTTGCGTATTCCACCCACGACACTTAGTTTGACAGCAGCGGCCATCTTGAGACAATTTTTTTGCCGCTGAATATTGACGGAACTCACTGGACATGCATTGTGGTGGATGGGTCTACACAGAGTGTGTGCTGCTTCGATATCATGAGCAAGCGCGCAAGCCATAACTTGCTTGCAGAGCTGGCAGATGAGATCGAAAAAAGTATTTCGAAGACTTTTAGTATCATGGCCGTGCATTTTGTTTGTAATTCTGGCGCCGGCTCTGGAAGGTACATGTACCGTAGCAGGAAGCGATTAAACGACGAAAGGATTGCTACGCCGCCGATGGGATATAATGCCTACCGTCATATGGTTACCCTGCGTACCGTCATAGAGCTCAGCGACGAACAAAAAGAAGCTAGCTGAGCAGGAGCAGTTTCTAAGTCTAAACCCGTACATGTTTTCATGACTTCACCATGCTTTGACATGAGCAGGAAAATCTCTCATTACAAAAGATAGTTTGGCGATGCATTACAGTAGTTGAGACATGTCCGACATAACTCAAGCGATCTCATTCTTCCATTTTCATACCCTACTGTAAGTATGGTTGCCGATGTCGCGCCATATCGCAACCGTTCCGACACCCTACCCCTTTCCGACATGTTTCCGACAGTTCGGAACAGCAGATAGATTCAGGTACCAAACACCACATTTACTATAAAACAAATGTCTCTAATTAAAACTAACGTTTTAAATCATATAAACTTTTATTTTAAAAAGAATGAGCTGCGGTGCAGCGAGGGATGGGTCGACGGCGCCAGTGCGTCATCCGGTTGGTGGGTGAGCTAGTGCGGAGGGCGGCGGATACGGCGGCGATGGTGGCATTGAGAGCGCGGAGCGGCATATACGGCGGCGTGCGAGCGAGTGTGAACGGGAGCGGCAGCAGGGAGGCGTGTTGGTGGCGTGTAATCGAGTGTAGAGCGGGTGGTCCTGGTGGGGATACCGGAGGACGAGACGGAGCAGGTGTTGATGCCCAACTTGTATGCACGCTCCGTGCGTGCCCTACAGAGTGATGGTGTGGTTGGAGTACTGGGCGTGGATGTTTACGGGCGCAACATGAGTCAATGAGTACGATAGTGTTTGACGGCGTGCAGGCCGACGTGGAGACGCGCGATGGTGCTAGCACGGCGAGCGTGACGAAGTTGGTTGTGTCGGCGCTGGCGTCGATTGGATCGGACGTGTCTGTAGCAGGTGTTCTCGGTGGCGTCGTTCTATGGTGATGATTTCACGAACACGGGATGCGGCGCAGCGCGTGGAGGTGGCGCATCTTTTGGCGAACTCGTGGCGGCGTCGGAACCTGGACCTACGCACGAACTTCGTGCCACGAAGGAGTTCGTGAACTAGACGGCTCCAGTGGAGACAAGGCAGGCGGCGTCGCTGGTCTTTGATGACGCTTCTGCGTTGGGTGAGCAGAGCTCGGCTAAATGTGCAGAATGTAAGCATGGTTCTCCCTAAGCGTCTCGACTACTCCAGCGTGTGAAGCGTTTTGCGAGTGGCAGCTTCCCGGTGAGATTCAGCGAAGCGAGACAAGCTGGCGGAAGAGGTGGAATAGGAAACGCGCAGTGCCATTTCTGAGGCCGTGGCGGTGTAGACGAACATGACGCTGGTGGGCGTGGCCATCGTAGCGGCGACCGAGGCCATGAAGGCGGTGTTCGAGACTGTGGAAGATGCCGAGGTGAAGGCAGTGGAGGTGGACTGCCAAGTAAATATACAAGAAATACCCGGCGCAGGCTTGTTGCCCGTACTGGTGCGTTGGTCATACACATCACGTTGGTTAGCGTGGCCTTCTTCTGCTGCTTGGTGACTGGTGGTCCTGACCACGCAACAAGACTGCGTCACACCCAGGCCTCTAGAATCACAATGAGAGGTTAGCAAATACGCTATTAAAAAAAAATACAGTACATGTACATGTGTATCTAAGCTTACTTCTGTTTCAATAGTTTTTGTCGAGGCATGTTATTTTAACACTTTCCTAAACACGTACTTTAATACTTGCTCCTTCGAAGTAGGAATCCTACTGGAGGACCTTGTTGTCGGAATGACAAGAATATTTAAAAAATACTTTTTATACTGAGTATTCGTATCCAGCCATTAATATTTTGGCTGGGCTTCCGACAAATATTTGTCGGAAGCTGTCGGAATAAGAGACCTACCCACATGGGATGCCATTGGCCAAAAGATGAAAATGAAGATATTCAATTGGCGTAAATTTGACAACCCCTAACCTGATCACAATCCTACCTAACTATCTGTCGGAAAGACGTGTAACATAATCAGCATAACTTTCACGCTCCTTGTAATTTAGTTTTAGAATCATGGCAAAACATAGAGATACATGATACAAGTCCATGATTTGGTCACCTAACCCTTTTAGAAAACATGGGCTGTAGCAACCGTCTTTTGAAAATGGGAGATTACCAAATCCTGGTACTATTCAATAAGGCATCACCAAATCATGGTCACATTTGCCAGAACCTGGTCCGTCGTTCGAATGAACCGCCAAAGACACGCCGAACCTATGATCATGATTTTAGTTATGATATTGGATAGTGAAAAAATGAAGCCGCGCCAGTCGTAAGTTACAGAAGGCAATGATGACCGCCGAGTGCAGCCAGCTTGGAGGGGAATAAGGAGGCGGATGCCTCGCTTCCACGCCCCACAAGGGCGAGCACGAAGCAGTCGAGCTTCTAATCGTATATATCTGTTAGAATGCACTTTAATTGGTCAAATATGTAGCTAATAGAAAAGGTTCAAACATCCTACTTCTTAAGGAAACTTAATAAGTAAACACATTGCCGAGGGATGTTAATGGCGAGGAGGACGCGTGGCGCGCCCGCTTTAAAAGACCTCCTCACTTTGAAACTGACGGCCTATTATATAGAGCTTAATATTTCAGATACGTACGGAGACTAAGGCCCATGGTTAAAGGACACAACAGGAGTGCCCAGGTCCTGGGACTGGAAAAGTTCCATGGGGAGGACTACACCATGTGGCGAGACAAGGTGCTAACGCACATAGAGACGCTGGATGAGAAATACCAGCGAGGGCTGTTGGAAAAGGACCAGCCTGAGGCTACGGTTGTCATGATGGACTTCCTTGAGGGTACGCCTGAGAAACCCATCATTTCGGTGGAGGGAAATATTTCTCAAGAGGAGGCGAAGGCCAAGCCACCAACACTGGACTAGGGCTCTGTCCGAGCTGTTGAACTTATTCAACCAAGCGTTGCCTAACGTTTTCTTGAGTGGGCTGCCGGATCAAGTGTCCAGAATGAATCCCTGTGACATATGGAAGGAGCTCGAGCAAAAGTACGGGCTCGGGGATGCAGGAGGCGTAATCGAGCTGCGCCGCCAGTGGGAGCGTCTTCTCGCAGCGAACTGGACCAATCTGGGGGCCCTATTCGCCCAGTTAAAGAAGCTGCGTAACAACATTAACAGGAAGATGAGGGGTCTGGTTGGCAAGGACATGGTGACCGAGACCTGGCTGTGCATGGAAGTGTTGGCGCTACTACCAAGCGAGTTTTGGGGAGGCACAATCATCATGACTGAAGAGTGGTTTTCTATTGAAAACGTGGAGACGAGTCTTCGCCGCGTTTTCGGTGATCGATCGAGGAAGGAAGCCACGATGCTGACTGATAAGAGACGCCCAGTGACTGTCAATGCGGCAAGAAAGTTTATGGGGAAGAAAAGGATCCAAGGACAATCCTCTGAAATGGCAGTAAGCGAGTGTTATTACTGCTTTGAAGATGGCCACTGGAAGAAGGCCTGCCCAGTGTTGGCGGCTGACCGCAACCCGAAAAGGGCTGGAGGCAAGCAGCTTCGCTCAAACATACGGGCGGCTTCTGTCACCGAAACAAAGCGAGCGATGACGGTCAAGAAGGGGGGCAAGTCGACTACCAAGAGGGTGAAGGTGAACCAAGACGAAGAAAGGACCCCAGCTCAAGCTGCCAAGTCGACCTCAATTTGAACAAGGCAACTGAGGATGCCGACGAACTTGAGTACAAGGGGAGTGTTCCAGCGAGTGAAGGAAGCGAAGATGAGGCACCGATGCACTCAATGGAGATTGATGATGAGGTACGGAGAAGATACCCTGAGTATCTTTCTAAATTGAGGGAGTTGAACCTGACTGATGATCTATGGGTGGTTGATACAGGAGCTGGACACGCTATAAGTTCGGATAGAAGGTGGTTCAGCCAGCTTGGCAAAGGACGGACTCATATCTTTGAATATGGAAACGGAGGCACCTCGTCAACCAAGCTCCAAGGGACAGTGAGATTTAGTATTCTCAAACCCAGAGGGTACTATAGTGATATCTCAATACAAAATGTTGCCTTTGATAAAGAGTGCGGTAGTAACTTGCTTAGTGCAGATTATCTTGCCACACAAGGGTATCACCACATTCAGTCAAAAGGTGGGCAGTATTTGTACTTCCTTGATAGTAAAAACCGATTCATATTTGCTGCAGTTGCAATAGATGAGGTATACTATTTACCGAGTAGGAAACTGGATAATAATTCAAGAGTACTATCCGTCGATAGTACTTCTCAATCGAAGATACAAAAGACGTTGAAGGAGTGGCACCTGAGGCTAGGTCATGTCGGTAAAGGCAGACTGATGAACATTCTGGCTGGCAGAGTAATCAGAGATGCATCCCAGTTATCTAGAAAGAAAATGAAACTTGTATCATTTTTCTGTCGTACATGTGTGCTGGCAAAATCACGGCGAATGTCTTATAGGAATAAGGTGACAGATAAGGTATCTGAGCCTTTGCACACACTGCATATGGACTCATTGGAAAAAATAAGACCACAGGGCCTCTATAATACTACCGGGCACAAGTATGCTCTAGCAATAGTAGATGATGCCACTGCTTATAAATGGTATTTCGTTCTGAAGTCTCTGAAAGAGGTTGGGGCTATTGTTAAAACCCTTATTAAGCAGCTGGAGAAACAATTCCCATACAAGGTAAAACGGATAAGGACCGACGGGGGTACAGAATTTGTCAACGAATTCTTAAAAGGGTACTTGCGATAGAAGTGGGATCGTGTTCCAAAAGTCAAATGTGGAGTCTCAAGAGGAAAATGGGTCTGCTGAGCGAGCTCACCAGACAATAATGGGTAAAGTTAGATGCGCGTTAATAGGATCGGGTATGGCTGCTAAATGGTGGCCAGAGGCATTAAAATATATGACAGCAATAACTAATAGGATACCAACAGCCCGGCTTAAGGGTAAGAGTCCATACGAAGCACTGTTTGGCACCAAACCAACAGGAATTGAGCTTCACATATGGGGCAGTACGTGCTACGCCCATGTACCAAAATCTAAACGACCCAATCCGAAGCTTAGTGAGCGGGCGCTAGAGTGCAAACTTCTTGGGCTTTCTGAAGATTACAAAGGGTATCGTCTACTCGATATTAAAGGAAATAGGTACATTAACGCTCGAGATGTAAAATTTGGGCCAACATTTACTGAGGGACTGATTTTACGATCGTTCCCGTCCGGGAAAATTGAGGAGAATGAGGAAATGGTCCTAGAAGTTGGGGAAAAGGGGAAAAGAAAACGAGAAACGGGGCTGTGTCTAACAAGCGACCAAAATCAAATTCTGAGTTGGAAGAGTGTGCACCGGATACTGAAACAGTGGAAGTAAAGAAACAGCGAGTTTCTGTGCCACCTATACCTCGCAGTCGTAGGAAAAGGACACCAAATTCTCGTTTAAAGGACTATTTAGTATCAATCAATGCTGTCACAATTAGCACAAAGGTGATACCGATTCCACGATCAATAAAAGAAGCGAGACGGGGCCCACACGCTCAGCAGTGGGAGACTGCGCTGCAAGCTGAATTTCAGGCACTGGTTGCAAATATTACTTGGGAAATAGTACCATTGTCAAAAGGAAGGAAAATACTAGGTTGTCACTAGGTATTTGACGTGAAGTATAACCCAGATGGAACAGTTGATAGATTTAAGGCAAGATTGGTTGTTAGGGGGAACACACAAACCCACGGTGCTGATTATAATGTGATATTCTCATTGGTGGCGCGGTATGAGTCGTTGAGATTACTACTGGCAATAGCAACGATAAAGGACCTTCATGTCCATCAAATGGATGTGTCAACGGCCTTCCTAAACGGATCGCTGTTTGAGGATATTTACATGCAACAACCTCATGGGTTTAGGCATGGGGATGCGTCCAGTGTGTGCAAACTGAAGAAAAGCCTATATGGACTCAAACAAGCACCTCGCATCTGGTATGCACTCCTCAATGTAAGCCTAGGGTTTTGTCGGTGCAAAAAGGAGTACTGTTTGTACCGTCAAAAGTGGGAGGTAAAAGGAGTAACGCATATAGTACTTGTCTGCGTCTACGTGGATGATATTACTATAGCATCTAGTAGTATGACATTGATGCAAATGTGGTGTTGGAAATCCCACGTGAACTCTAGCTACAGATGTAGTTAGGATGTTCCCACAACAATACGTCTACTAGGATAATAAACGATCGTTCGGGCGGACCTGAAGACCCCAGTTCTGCCCTTGCACCGGGACAAACTGGACCTTGTAAACTACTTATATAGGCCAACCAGTAAAATAAGAACACGCTACTAGCACGAGCAAAGCTAGCAGGTGTTTTGAATCCTCGCGGTCCCAACAGCGGAAGGGTACCAGGCACGGGTAAGCCTTTTACGAGATCACCGAGTGTTCAACACTCGGCTGGAAGAAATAAAAGGGAGGCAATTCAAGCACTCCCAGTCGTGCAAATAGGCAACAATAAGCCGTCACGTAAAACCTCCCGATAATAATCGGCCAATACACAAAGTCTCTTGGCCTTGCCGGATGAACCCTCGCTACAGAGCTTCGAGTTCACCGACAGGCATAACACACTCAAACAAGCTTGACCTGACGCTTACCTTGAAGCCGGACGTCGCTCTGTGTGCTTGAGTGGAAAATCTGTTCTGTATTTAAGCTTACCCTTTCGGGTCTATTCCTAATAAGAAGTCCTAATCAAGTATACAAATATCAAGTGAACAATGATCCGTTATAGATCTTCTTGCATGCCAAGCATCGTCTGCACTGTCGCATGAGCATCTTTAACGGTCCGCGCCCTGTCCCAGACGGTGAACGTGTCTTCCAAAGGTCGCTGAGTATTCCGCGAACTCATCCCAACCGCCACTGAGGGTTCGTACCGTAGATGGTCCGCTGAATGCAAATCCGGCCAGTCCATTATTAATAATAAGGACAGCCTGGATTCAGTGACATAGGGCCGTATCCGATACTTGTTGAAGACTCGGAGGTGACGCCGTCGAGTCCCTTGCACCTTGGCGTCTCCGTACATCACCCGACCGAGGGTTCGTCGCTTGAACAACTTGGGCGGTGTCACGTCTTTGTCGACGGGTGATAATCCGCAACTACGGAGAAATCACTACACCACAACTGCCTCTGTCGCAATGGAAGCCACGGTACTGGTGCCCGTTGTGACATTTCTTCATTCTTCAATTCACCATCTCGCCACCGTATGTCCAAGCGTCTGAATCGAGCCGTGTCCGACGCGTTTCAGCGTCTCAATCCTCGTAGACGTCGCGAGCGTGAGCAGCTGGAGGTACGTAAGTCCATCCTTCTCTTGAACCATCGGTACCTTGCTCATCACCTCGCATTACTCGACTTGTTTCTCAGGAGGGCAAGACCGAGGGTTCGAACGCCCCTCAGTCTGCTGCACTTCCTCCGACAGCAGCGTCATCAACCGGCCCTCCAGCGCCTGCTGCCCCGGACTCTTCACTTCCTCTGGTAGCTCCTGCAGCACTCCCCGTCGTCGCTGAATCCGCGGAGATGGCTCCTGCTGCTCCTCCTGTTGAAGCTGGTACCGAGGATTCGCAGGGTCCGGCTTCAGCTCCAGCTGCCGAGGCTCCGGTTCCTGATGAAGAGGAGAAGGAGAGTGGTGACTCGACTTCGTTGACACTCTTGGCCACCGCGGCCAGGCACTTGGAATCGATTTGAATCCTCGCTGCGTGTTCCACGACGTTCTCCAGCATCTCAGCCAACTGTTGAGGTATCCCGCGTGACTTCGTTTTCAGAGGTCGCTCTCCGGTCGGCATTCATGTTTTCTTATTCTTAATCCACTTCCACAGCGTAATCATGTTCATGTTGTTCTTCAAATGCATATACAATTTGTTGTTGCAGTAACGTTCTTCGTCTGTTACCACAGGCTGCATCGCCCTGTGGACAGTTCATACGTGATCCAGTCACGCTAGTCTTCGTCCGCCACTTGCGCCATCTGCAGCCGATTCTCGCTCTTCTTGGCTCGCAAATAGTCGTACAGCAGACCTCCACATGACAAGTTTGATGATGGTTCCCAAGTTGTATCTTCATAGCCCACCCACTTGACTTTGAACTCGCGTACAGCACGCTCCGTGCTCGTCGTCAGTGGTGTTCTGTCGTCGAGGATGGCCTCGACTTCATATTCACCGGCAACTTGGTCTGGTTCCCAGCTGTCTTCAGGCAGTAGTTCCTCATCGAAGTCGAGTCTTGCTTCATTAGTCGTGTCAAGTACCAACCGAGTGTTCGGTCGACTGATGAATTCGTTGACAGCTTTGAGTCTTGACACATGCACTACTGGGTAAAAGCGATACCCACTTCGATCAGGCAGTTTCAGCTCGTACGCAAACTCTTCCACCTTGCGCTTGATCCGAAAAGGTCCATGCCATCGGTGAGCTAATTGCTTCGTCAAGCCCGGTTTGACGCGTTCCATGTACAGCTACGCCCGGCTCCCAATCTCGAAAAAAGATCTCGGTGGGGCTCTTGCAGGATCTTCCATCTCTTCCGAAGCTTCTGGAGGGTCCGCCGAGTCTTCGTTTCCACTTGGTTGAGGTACAGCAGCTTTTTCCAGTCGACTCAGAGCATCATTATGCTTTTTAGCCCTTCGCTCCTTTTCTACAGCCTGATAATCCTTGGCCATAGTGAGGGCGACCTCATGTTGTCGATTGATCTCACGCCGCCACGCCAGTGCGTCAGACTGCTTGCCGAGTCCTCGTTTGAGTGATGACGACATTGCCCGCAACGTCGACTGCGCATCCCAACCATGAACGAGGTAGAACGGCGTTTCCTTCCTCGTAGTGGCTTGAGAAGTATTAATAGCAAATACTAGCTTCTCCGCGATTTCGTCCCAATCTTGCTGTAGAGGGTCTTCCGCGTACACTCGTACGGACCCCATCACTGACTTCACCGAGCGTTCCTGCTGTCCATTAGCCTGTGGCCGATAGCTCAAAGTCGCTCTTGATCTTGACTGCATCATCTCTGCGAATGCTTGGAAAACCTCGCTCATGAAGCGTGGGTCGCGGTCATGCCTTATTAATGATGGGGCTCCGAATCGTCTGTACACACATTCTTCGAACACTTGGGCAACACTCAATGCAGTCGTATCTGACATAGCCTTGGCAATAACGAATCCCGTGAACGAGCACTGAAATAGGAGCAGCGCCGTGTTGCCCCTGCGAGATTTCGGTAGTGGGATCACAAAATCCATCGAGACGATCTGGAAAGGTCGTTCGGCTAGTACTTTGCCAGGTGAGTATCCACGAAGCTGCGGACGGCTTTTACTCGAGCTGCAATCTGGACATGACTTCACATGCTTCTCCACGTCAGCGTACAAGCCGATCCAATAATAATCGGACTTAACGCGATGGAACGTTCTCACCACACCTTGATGTCCTCCTTCCAGCGAGTCGTGACAGTTCTGCAAGACCTCTTGAATCATCGTTGTTGGTACCACAAGCCGCAGCTTGGTCTCCTCTTGTTAACCGTGGTCGTACCGACGATTCAATCCAAGATAGTGAAGCACGCCGTCTTCTGATAACACGAACCGGTCAGCGTATTTCCAGGCATCTCGAGCTTCTTTGTAACTCAGCTCTTCTGCTTGGCCCTGAAGCACCTTCTTGATGTTAAACCACTTCTGCTCCTCGTCTTGTGCCACCAGTATCCGTCTGCGTCGTTCCCGCTGTATCGCTACCGGGTCAACATCTTCCGCATCGGGAAATGCCGCTGGTACAGTCTTGTGAGGATGGTCTGGCAAATCTTCGCCGAATGAATCTTCGGTGGACGTCTCTCGTCGTTCTTCATGCTGTTCTTGAGCTTTTGAGACATCCTCCGAGTGTTCATCTGCAAACCTGACGCGTTTCTTGGCTTTCGTCTGTCGCCGAGTCATCACTGCTATATTACCATAATCGCACTTTGGTGAGCTGTAATCAACCACGAAATTTTCGAAAGTTTTCCACTTTGAAGACTCGCTGCCTGACAGTACATGTACTTGACGTTCTGCTCCACGTGACGAAACATCTACCGAGTCTTCATCCGGTTCGTAGATCATTTCCTGGATGCGATTCAGCGATGCCAATTCCGACTTGCGAGTTTCAGCCGAGATGACCCGACTGACCTTCGATTCCAGCGCTTCAGTGGCTAACGAATCCGCGGCAGCGTTGTATTCTCGTACAACGTGGAGATATTTAACTGATCGAAGCTTGGCCGTGAGTTCCTTGTGAGTATTCAGCAGCGCTAGCAAAGTTTTCTTCCTGCATGCGATCACCCCTAGTGATTGTTGAATCGCGAGCCTTGAGTCCCCAACGATGACTAAATCCTCGGCACCGTGCGCAATAGCAGCCTTGACACCGTTTATCATTCCTGTGTACTCTGCCTTATTCACCGTGGTGGCCGAGAGGTAAGCGTTTGCAGCAATCACTACCTTCCACTCAGGAAGGCTCCACAGCACCCATGAACAACTCCTGTAGCCACCGTACTTCTCTGTCTTCGCTGATCCGTCAAAAGACATGATGAATCCGCTGTAATTACTAAAAACGTGGCGTACAGCAACGCGGGGTCCATTCGAATAGTCGGGGAACCCTTGTTTGGAGGCGCCACCGGCGCGAGCGAGTCCTCCAGGTCAACGAAGCTCGTGATGCTTGACTGCAGTAGCTGCGCAAAGGCGACATCCTTCTCCTTCACGCGCTGCACCTTAAGGTGCCACTGCGATAGCAGCACTGCGAACTGGACCGCGCGTCCGAAGAGAGACTTCGACTTATGCACCCACTCTAACGTCGAGAATCGTGTATAGACATGTAGCGTCTTTCCTGCCAGCTGGACGTAACAGATCTTCAACAGCAGAAGTAACGCCAAAACTTCCTTCTCAGCAGGATGGTAGTTCATCTCGGCCTCCTTGATCACCCGACCGAGGAACCGTACGGGGTGTAACTTGCCTTCATGTTCTTGCATTAGCGTAGTGCTCAACGCCCATTCATTCGCAAAGAGCATGACGTAAACTTCTTTCGACCGATCGAAGTGCCTGAGGATGGGTGAATGTGAAACACTCGTCTTAAATTTTTTTGAAGGAACGACGTGCCACAGAAAGGCCACCTTCAACGACAAAGTCTTCATCCTTGAGCTGGTACAGCGCCGCACCGTAGACCGCGAAGTCTTGAATGAAGCGGCTGTAGTAATTAACCGCTCCAAGAAACGACTGCATGCCCTTCTTGCTCGTTAGAAACGAAAGCTCGGTGATGGCCGCAAGCTTCTTGGGGTCAGCTCTGATACCTTCTGGCGAAATTTTATGCGACAGAAAGTCCACCTTGGGTTGGCAAAAGATGCTCTTGGTGAAGCTAATGCTGATCCGACACTGTGCAAATCTTGCTAGCAATCGGTCCAGCGTCGCCAGGCAGCTGTCGAAATCCTCGCCACCGAAGCAAATGTTATCCACAAACGACCGTCGACCAAATACAGGTACCAGCGATGATTCGACTGGCTCCCCGTTCGTAAACATGTCAGCGACGGGGCTGTTGACGAGTTGTAGTACAGGGTCGGTCTCTACCGGTGGTTCATGCGTTGTGCCGCTTCAAGTGGTTTTGAGCGGCGAACTCCACATGAGCGTGGTCGCCCACATCGGTATCAGCCTCCCCAAGGAATTCATCCGAAGCTCTGAACGCGTCGTCGTGGCCGCCGTTCCCTCTTTTCTGGCTGAGTATCAGACGAACCCCCAGAGTGCGTTGTCAATCATACGCTGATAGATCATCGGCGCGTTCTTTAGCCCGAAGGGCATGCGTAACCACTCGAAATGTCCGAGTGCGCAGACGAACGCCGATACTTTACGCGCTCGCAAGGTCATCATGACCGCCCAGAAGCCGCTTGCTGCATCCAGCGAGCAGAACCATAGGTAGCGCTCGAGATCTGTTAACAGGTCGTCGACTAGCGGCATTGCATACTCCATGATCGCAGTGATAGCATTCACCATCTTGTAATCAATGCAGAGCCGGATGTCCAGCCCGTTCTTTTTCATCACAATCACGATCGGTGATGCCCATGGACTGTCTGAAAAGACGATCAGTCCCGCACACAATAAAGCGCGCAGTAGCTCGGACAGCTTGCCGAGAAATCGCAGCGGCACGCGCCGGGCACGCTGTTTAATCGGGGCGTGCCCCTGTGTGTCGATATCGCATACCGCTCCGTAGGCTGGCGGCGGCAGTGCGTTACCACTAGCAATCAGGATGTGCTCGTGGTTCTTTAGCGTTGCGACTAGACGTTCTCGGCGTTCAGTCGACGGCTCAGGATCCGCAACATTAGGCGCAGTGTAGTCAATTGTCGTGTTGATCTCTTCGGTCAGATCCGGCAGGAATGCCAGCTCCTTCGCGTAGTCGTCCAAGCCAATGTTGTTAGCTGGGTGCTCGTAGAAATCATTTCTCGTATCCTCCGTTGCTTCATTTCCCTCGGTTGTTAACACTCGAGCAACCGAGATGTATGTTCCGTCCAACGCCGCTACGGATTCTTCCCTTGACTCAACATTGGCATCCGCTTTGATTTCAACAGTCGGTACTTGGTCCATCTCCTTCCCATCCTGGTTTCCCATCTCTGGGCCATCTGCCGAGTCGTCGTTCGCAATATAGAATGCGTGGGCCGCCGACATATTGGGTTGTTGACTTTTGTTCCGCTCCTCGTTCTGCCGCTGTCTTGACATTTCGGAATCCGCACCAATCTTGCAATGAATACTCGGTGCCGTACTCAACACCTTCTGCGCGATGCCTGTATCCTCTGGATCAACCACCGATGGCCCGTTCGAAGATTTGGTGACACACAAGGCCGGGACAGCTTCGTCAAAACGGGTGACTCCATTCAATCCAGGGCTGCTTCTCGCTTCCGTGGTCACCCCTGACTGGACACTAGCACTCGTTGGCGTATGTACCACGTTTACTGGCCTCAGTAGTTCGTGTGTACGCACTACCGAGGCTTCGTTCGCGTTATTGCCTCCGCCATGGGTTGTCGTGTACGTGTCCAAAGGTTCTGTGGAAGGCTGACCGTCGGCCGAATCCCTGGCTGTCACCCCAGACGCTAGACAGGCTTCCACTCGTTCACGTTCTTCCAGGATCAGTGCCCAGCGCTCTGCACATGTCAGACGATCACTAGAATCCACTAGCGAGTCATCTAGAGGTCGTGCTAGCACCCCACCGGGTTCTGGGTAGTATGGTCGATCAACTGCTGAAGGCTGAGATGCAAGCCATTGTTCGTAGATTTCGCATTCACGCTGAAAGAGCTCGCGGTCTCTACAACCTTCGTAGGCCAACACTTGCCAGTCTTGGTACTTCTTGGACTCCAGACGCACATAGCCGTCACCTCGTGGCAAATCCCCATCTGGAATCCACATCGCGATCGAGTCGTGTGCTGGTAGGTACACAGTTCGATCAGACACGTTGGTCAATCGAATGCTCTGAGGCCGTCCACGTCGAAACCTCGTCACTGACGGGATTAGCTTGTTCGTTCGACGAACCCACAGTACGTGTTCTTCCAGACCGACGTGGCGCTTCGCTAGTCGATATTGTCGCCACTCGTGCGCTTGAATGTCCAAACGCTCGGGTGGTCCGGCGTTAACATGGGAGCCGTATTCTTCGCTGTCGATCATGTTCTTGGTCTTAATCAGCGGGATTTGAACTTCGTGCGGTAATTGCGCCGCGCCGCACAACAGGTCCAACCGGATCCCAGCTGGGATCATAAAGTCGGTCCCGAGTACTACGTCGACGCATGCACTATGCGCCATTACCCACATCTCGAACTCGTACACCATCTCCAATCCAAGCGTAATCTTGACGCACGCTCGTCGCGTCGTAGACACCTTGCCCTCGTTAATTCCTTGAATGTCAATGCGGCGTCCGTGATCAGGTACATCTCGGAGTCGCAATTTCTTGGCAAAGGCGTCAGTGATCACACTAACGTTCGCTCCCGTGTCGAGGAGGATCCTCGTTCGCTGGTCGTTCACCGCGCCTTGCACCAGAGCTCTCATTCTGATCCGTCGGTCGAATTTCTTGGCCGACCACCACCCCTGTCTCTCGCCAGGGTTCAACTTCATCATCTTGGAGTGACCCTTGGGCTCGTCTCGCGCTGCACTCGAAACCAAGCCGAGCGAATCCTCGCTGGTGCCCTCATCAGCATCAGCACACTCCACTCTCTCTTTAACACCTCCACCGAGGATTCTACTCCTCTCCTTTTCATTTTCCGTCGCGTTCACACTTGTTACGTAATTATCAGGCCATTCACTCTGCCCCATGAAAGCAAAGATACGCTCTGCTTCCATTGAAGGCTCGGTTAACTGTGGCAGCCCAATAGGGACCAACCCAGTCGTAGTTGGCGGGCTGCCTAGTTTAAATGACGCTCTTGAACGACGGCCTTGAGCTCTGGCGGGAGTCCCTCCTTCGTGCCTTTAGTGCGCACGAATTTGGCAAGGTCTTGGAAGTTGCGGAAAAGTTCGCATTGTCCAGCATCGTGGAGTTGTTTGCAGAACTTGCATCGCTTGTTACAGTAGTGGGCGGAGTGACTCATGCCACCGCACACCGCGCATGGTCCGTACTGCGGGCGTCGGTTGTCGCGGTTGAAGTCACGTCGACCGCGTTGGTCCTGATTGAACCCACGGTCACTACTTCGGCGATCTTGATTGAAGCCATTCTCGCGATCAGGCGTGTTTCCACGCGGTTGACGGTTGTCCGAACGTGCGTAGGTGCCTTCAGCAGCTGCACGGCGCTCGTTTTCGTTAGCAGCGGCAAGGTATCGGTCGTTTTCATCCAATGAGAAATCACCATCCGTAT
The DNA here is from genome assembly GCF_000142945.1 of Phytophthora infestans T30-4. Lineage (NCBI taxonomy): Eukaryota > Oomycota > Peronosporomycetes > Peronosporales > Peronosporaceae > Phytophthora > Phytophthora infestans. The sequence goes on along the minus strand of NW_003303718.1, from coordinate 1,123,228 downwards.
TATCGGGCTGAAAGTCATTGTACTCATCTTGGACATTGTCGTAAGCGTTCGGATCTTCGTTTGAATACTCGTTGCCTCCTTGAGCAGCTTCACGACCTTCTAATTCAGCTAGTAGGTCGTCTACCGTAGCATCAATGAGTGTCACTCTTGGTTTGTTGCGGTTGTCATCGCGGCGACGGTCATTACGCCGGTTGTTGCGGGCGTACCCATCGTCGCGTCGCGTATCACGACTCTTAGAGTATCGGTACTCACTGTCACGCTTGGCCATTCTCTCCTTGCCCTTGAGAACATCTTCGATGATCTCTTCGAGCTCGTGAATGTCGGCGACTCTCGCGTGGTAGAGACTCTCCGCTAGCTTGTCATCGTCGCATGTTGCCAGGAACTGCTGTACGTGTTCTTTCGCGTCGCGACCACTCTTCTCAAAGTGTAGACGGGCGGTCCGAGCGTAGCCGTTCAGCCTGTTTATGTAGTCGCACAGATGTTCATTTCGTTCCCGCTTGGCGGAGTAGTAACACGACAGTGCCGTCTGCGTGAGCTGCGAGCAGTAGTAGCGGATGAACGCATCGCTCAGCAGCTTCCACGTGCGCTTCGTCTTCTTCGGAAGTTGACGGAACCAATGAATGGCTCCGTCTCGGAGACTTAGCTCAAATGGAATGCACCATTTATCGGCATTTGTGTGGTTCCAGTCATTTCATAGACGAACCCACGGAGCCACTGCATACAGCTCTCGCTTTTGTTGCGAGAGCCTGAGAACGGCGTGATGCGATCCAATGGTCGGTGCGAAGCCATTTCAATCCTCGGTGTCGGGTCCGCGTCGTTCAGCGTCGCTAGCTCATTCATCTGACGCATCAACTCGAGTTGAGGATCTTCCTCGTCGAATATACGCACCAAATGTCATCGTCACTGGACGAACCATCGCTGTCGACTTGACGACGTCCGGCACCACCTTTGGGGGCTCGCGCACCGCCTCGGCGACCGAACAAACTCTCGTTACTTGCGTAAATGCGTTGCATACGGCTCTCCAAACATGGTGTAACCATGTGCGAGTCTTGAAAGTACGATGAAGCTTCGGTAGTGCCAAAGGCACCACGCTCTGCTCCACGCTTGGTCGGAGGAGTGCGAACGAGTCGTTGGGGTGTCGACGGCAGTGGAATCGTGGACGGATCTTCATCTTGAATGATCGTTCGACTCACAGGCTGCTTTCCAGCGTTGATGCCAACAGCGCCAAACGCCTTCCGAAGCTTCTTCTTCCATTTCTGGAGAGCAGCTCCGGCTTCATGTGGACTCCAATCCTGGAGCGACATCGTCGATGGGTACGTCTCGTTCTCGAACCCCAGCGACAACAGTAGCGAAACTGAATCCTCGGCAACTTGACTAGTCGAAACCGAGTTGACTGGGTATTGAAGTTCCTGCGCAAGCGCAGGCCAGTCGGCCTTTTTCTTGGGGATGGGCTTGAACAGCTGCATCCACTCATCATTCTGCATCAGCGCTTGTACGCGGTCGAAAACGCGCTTGGCGGCTGGTGTATCACCGTTGATAGGTGGGCGAGGTGCCTTCAGCAGTGCTGAATGCTTTGCACTCGCCACCGAAGGTTTAAAACCCTCGGTCCCATCGTCATAATCATCATAGGCCGGTTCCGGTCCCGCATCATCATCGAGCTCGTCGGCGAGGTTCCTCGAAAGGGACTTGGTCGCCCCGCTCAGCCCCGATGATAGCGTGGCCGTCTCCGGCGTCGCTGCGCCTGGCTCTGGAGCCGGCGTCTTATCTTCGTAATCTTCATAATCGTGGGCGTCAGGACCGATGCGTCAAAGCTCACTGAAAGCTCGGTGGCGGCTGCAACGCGCGCAGCCGGGCTTGAGCTCTCGTTGCGAGCCCCGCCAGACTTGGCAGGCGTAACTGGTACCGTCGGTTGTCCTTTCGCCATGTTTCTTGTCTTTTTCTTGTTCTTCTTCTCTTGGTAGCTCGTAAACTGGAAGGCCATACAAACAGTTCACAATGGTCACAATCTGTTCCCGGGTCGCGGCACCAGTTGTGGTGTTGGAAATCCCACGTGAACTCTAGCTACAGATGTAGTTAGGATGTTCCCACAACAATACGTCTACTAGGATAGTAAACGATCGTTCGGGCGGATCTGAAGACCCCAGTTCTGCCCTTGCACCGGGACAAACTGGACCTTGTAAACTACTTATATAGGCCAACCAGTAAAATAAGAACACGCTACTAGCACGAGCAAAGCTAGCAGGTGTTTTGAATCCTCGCGGTCCCAACAGCGGAAGGGTACCAGGCACGGGTAAGCCTTTTACGAGATCACCGAGTGTTCAGCACTCGGCTGGAAGAAATAAAAGGGAGGCAATTCAAGCACTCCCAGTCGTGCAAATAGGCAACAATAAGCCGTCACGTAAAACCTCCCGATAATAATCGGCCAATACACAAAGTCTCTTGGCCTTGCCGGATGAACCCTCGCTACAGAGCTTCGAGTTCACCGACAGGCATAACACACTCAAACAAGCTTGACATGACGCTTACCTTGAAGCCGGACGTCGCTCTGTGTGCTTGAGTGGAAATTCTGTTCTGTATTTAAGCTTACCCTTTCGGGTCTATTCCTAATAAGAAGTCCTAATCAAGTGTACAAATATCAAATGAACAATGATCCGTTATGGATCTTCTTGCATGCCAAGCGTCGTCTGCACCGTCGCATGAGCATCTTTAACGGTCCGCGCCCTGTCCCAGACGGTGAACGTGTCTTCCAAAGGTCGCTGAGTATTCCGCGAACTCATCCCAACCGCCACTGAGGGTTCGTACCGTAGATGGTCCGCTGAATGCGAATCCGGCCAGTCCATTATTAATAATAAGGACAGCCAGGATTCAGTGACATAGGGCCGTATCCGATACTTGTTGAAAACTCGGAGGTGACGCCGTCGAGTCCCTTGCACCTTGGCGTCTCCGTACATCACCCGACCGAGGGTTCGTCGCTTGAGCAACTTGGGCGGTGTCACGTCTTTGTCGACGGGTGATAATCCGCAACTACGGAGAAATCACTACACCACACAAAAGGTGAAGAGCCAACTGGCTTCTAGATTTACTATGAAGGACCTAGGTGATATCCATTATCTACTGAAGATGGAGATTAAGAGGGATAGGGCAAATATGATTCTGAGTATGTCCCAACACAAGTATATAATGGACTTAATACAAAGTTCGATATGACTGACTGTAACTCAGAACCAACACCACAGGCAAAGAGTATAGTACTTGAGAAAGAGGAAAAATTAAGCCCAGAGGAAATCTCAGCACAACCATTCGATTACAGAGGTTTAGTGGGCTCACTGATGTACCTTGTACGTGGTACACGCCCAGATATAGCAAATGCTATCAGAGGATTAAGTAAATTTCTGTCATGCTATAATAAGAGCCATTACAAGGCAGCCCAGAGAGTACTAAAGTATCTGAAAGGGACGTCGACGTACGGACTCGTATTTGACGGGAAAAGTAAGGAAGTGATATATGAGCTGTACACGGACGCGAGCTTCGCGAATGCTAATGAGAACCGAAAGTCAGTAACTGGGTATGTGAGTATTATGGCAGACGCGTGTATTACTTGGAAAAGTTCAAGACAAAGTACTGTGAGCCTCCATACAGCGCAGGCTGAATTAATAGCCGCAAGTGAAGGTATTATAGAAAGCGAATGGTTATGGGTACTATTAGAGGAATTGGGATTTAAGCAGACACAGCCGATCATGTGTTGGTGTGATAATAAGGGGGCAATTAGTATTATAAAAGACCCAGCAAATCATACATCGACAAAACACATTGATATCAAATGACTGTATGCTCGAGAGATTCATGATAAGGGAAGAATAGTAGTTTCATACTGCAACACAAATGATATGATTGCAGATGCCCTCACAAAGGCACTACCTCAAACTCAATTTGAGAAACTCAGAAGTCTCATGGGGGTAAAGAACCTATGCCTCCCCTTACCACAATAGGTGTGGGGTCTTTGGACTTTCTGGCACCATGTATCACAAGATACAGTGAAGTTGAAGAGCCACCATGTGGCATATCCACGCGCCCGGCGCAAGTTGAAGTTCAAAGATACTTTTCAAGTTGAAGGGCGAAAGATACTCTTAAGTTGAAGTGAAAGAGTAATGGCCAAGTTGAAGCGCACCAAGGAAAAGACTTATGCGGTTAAAGCAAAAAACAATAAGACGTAACGTTATGATATTGGTTAACTCTCAGACGTTCACATGTCAATGGTTATGGACTAGACTACGACAGAACACGATAACGTGCTGAAATCAAGTAAGAGCCACCGTTGACCGCATCTAGGAAGGGAGGGGCAAGCCCCAGCCATGCTTAATTGGAACTAATGCCGAAGCCCTCCCCAGTCTCCGGAAGTGGTGGTATCACAGACCGAAGCCTGGACGTTTTGCTTGACTGTCGTAGCCCCCCCCCGGAGGGTATAATAGCGGCCATAGGCGCTAAGTCGAACCGTGAATGCTGAACGCAAATTTGAGAGTGAATGGATTGAAGGAAATTGGTTCCAGCAAAGACAACAAAGGTAGAGGTGCAGAAACCATAGAAAAATCGGAAAAGGAAAATTGGTTGGGTCACAAATTTTGGAAATAAGGGAATAGGTATGTGTAATGGAACGTCACAAATTTCAGGTGTCGCAAAATTTAGGAGCCACCTATTTTGGATCACCGGATGTGTGAAAAGTCGCCACAACGAAAAGTCACATGATATCTCCAAAAGGTCGCAACTTGATTTAGGATAAAGTAGATCATATGTGATCAAAACAGGATAGGAAAGAGTGTGTTCACTATTAGGAAAACCAGAAGTAGCCCAAAAGTACGAAAGGTCGTATGGTATTTCTTCTGGACATGTCGCAATTGGATTAAGGATAAGGCGAGTCATATGAGACCACAGAAGTGAAAGGAGGATGTGCTTGAACTTTTAGTGGGAGTGTTAGAATGCACTTTAATTGGTCAAATATGTAGCTAATAGAAAAGGTTCAAACATCCTACTTCTTAAGGAAACTTAATAAGTAAACACATTGCCGAGGGATGTTAATGGCGAGGAGGACGCGTGGCGCGCCCGCTTTAAAAGGCCTCCTCACTTTGAAACTGACGGCCTATTACATAGAGCTTAATAATATCCGTATTCTGCGCGTATCCCAGAAGGTCACCGCGGCAGACGCCTCCACAGCCAAGCACAGGGAAAATCCTTGCTGCTTATCCGAGGATTACGGTGGCTTCGTCAAGTCCGGACGGCAAATGCACTTCTATGGAGTCGTCTACTTACCAAACTCCAACATCATCCAGTCCACAGTGTAGCCAGCCTCTTCGTAGGTCTCCTCGGTTGGCATCAAGCCCAGGTGGCGTCGATACACCCACCAGACCGGCTCCTTAGCTGCAGTCGTCAAGACTTGATAGCGCGCCTCCAGCCCGTATGTCACCTCGCGTCTTGGCGATGGCATCGACTCGCAGCAAACATTTGTCTACGAATCAAGGAGCACAACAGCCAGTTATCATCTCTATGGGCTCGTTGTGCGGCCGATCCTGAAGAAAAAAATCAGCCAACGAGACTCGTCAGGTGAAACGCTTGAGGATTTTGTCGTCAATGGCTCGTCATTCAGAGACATTTTACCTAAACGTTGGGAGCGATTTAGCCCGCGTGTAAAGAAGAGAGCAGTAAACACAGATGACGAGTGGTCACTGCAGTCAGCCGTCATGAAAGACTGGAGTAAAGTTATGCAGTTCAAGGCGAAGAGACAGATAATGGACAGCACTAAATCCGAACGAGCGTAAAATGCGTGGTTTTACGCGACCCGGGGAGAAACGGTTAAGCTATTGGTGTACGAGTATGGAGCTGTCATTAGCACAAACCATAAAATTCGGTGATTGGATCATTAGCTGCTAAAACGAAGATGATGATACGCTAAGATTGGGGGGGGGGGGGTGCAGACACCCGTGTATGATGTGTTTTGGCCAATGGGGTTGTGCCGCTTGTGTGGATTGTGTAGTGTGATGGTACATAGGTGTGCGCCACGCACATTGTATGTGCTCTCACATTTCTGTGTGTCAACCCTTCGTTTTGTGTGATTTACCGACCCTGTCGGAAAGCGTCTACTGTATCATTTTTAAATTGGTTCATTATGTAGGTTTTTCTGGAGGAGCTCAAGCATGGATGTTCCAGATAAAAAAGAAAGTAAAATTGGCACTGGCACGGCTGTTCTTAAATATGAACTAGGTCAAACGCTTGGCCAGGCTCAAAGCTTGCAAACCAGGTGCGTAGTTCTTCAGTCCGCTTTAACGTCAGTGCTGAAGAAGAAACATTCAGCGATACTCCCATTGGCCACCGCAAGGAGTACGATAACGCAGACGAAACGCACAAATATAAAAATTGGGAAATTGCTAAATCCATAGTACTATTGAACAAGGCGTCGCCAAATCATGGTCGCATTTGCCAGATCCTGGTACTCTGGCTGACTATATTTGCGACCTGGTACTCACAAAGGATTCATCTCACAAATCCCCAACTTCCCTTCAGCGTGACGTCGGGGGTGTGACGGTGGGGCAGTCTCCTGGTTGCTCCATTTCCTTCTCCATTGGTATGCAGATTGCCACTTGACAAGACGCAACGTTACACTTATAAAGGTTCGCGCTCATACAGGGGAGACAGGCCTGGATGAACTCGAAGCTGTCTGGAGCAGCATCAAATGTCTTTACATGTTCCAGCAAAATCAAGTGCTCATTTGAAGTTCGTGCTCTTCACTGGAAGAGCACATTGACCAGCGACTTCTTCGTCAGCACGTGCAACGCAGAGCTCTATAGCTGCACAGGTCTCGCCTAGGTGGCGGCAGTCCAGGTCACTAAGATGAGACAATCCCGCGCCACAACGCTGAGCAAACCAAATGTCCTCACTAAACAGATCCAAACAGTTGAGGGTGTGCAAGTGATCCAACGCATGGGGTATCGTGCCCGGGACACGATAGGGAAGGCGGCTAGTGGTGACGACCAGCGCTTCTGTCAAAAATGGAGGTCGCTGTTGCAAGTGCTTAGGAAGGCTACCCTTACTGCCCATGCTGCGTACATGAACGCTCACGCTTGCACAGATTAGCTTATTGAATTATTTTTATAACACCAGTTCTTTTGCTTCTGCTTCCTACCTACACCCGTACCCTAGAGAAGTAGTCAGTATGAGGTGGCATACACATAGTACCAGATCGCAAAATGTAATCAGCTCAAACCTGCTTATCTAAGGTACCTTCTGTGACCAGTGGAGGCATTGGTTTGTATAAAATGGATGCATCTAAAGAAAATATACAAAATTACAAAAGCGTATAGCCTTGCATCACGTACAGCATCATCTACTCCCTTCCGAGCTGAGAGTGTACGACCGAATACCGTTGCGCTTCTCCAGGGTTTAAATACATCCATTGCTGAGACGAAGCTGCTTGTCGTCGATACCCAGCCATATCACGAGCCTTCATTAAGCGTATGTCGTCCACCATTGTATTCTTTGATTTGTTCTTGAGAAAAAAGTCTCTCAACTGCAGGTCAAACTCAGGGAATTATACACGACACCGTTTTGTAGCCGATATCGGCGTGTATAAAGTAAAATTCGGGAAAGTTGCGCAGCCTAGTAAGCGTAGCACGGCTTACTTTGGCATTGAACGATGAGTAATTACACTCGTTTAAAATGGAATTGCTGATGGATGGGTTTTGCTTGATCTTCAGATGAGCCTTGAGCTTCTGCTCGAGTATCAAGCACTTGCGCTGTGTCATAGGTGTCAAGAAGTCCACAATTACACCGTATTTTCGAGCGTCTGGTTAGCTTATAAACAGCATAATTTCCAAGTGACTACTGAGCGAAGAGATTCTATTTCAAATCACTCGACAGTATCGTTTCTTGAGATGATGCAAATGACAACAGGTGATACTACCTTTCGGATTCGCGGTCGAGATGTTTATGACGCTGCGATCAATGCTAGATTCGTTCTTTTCACGTCGGCGGTGGTGGCGTTGCTCAATTTCAATGCTGAGAGGATGCTGGGGTTAACGTTTGTCAATGTGATGCACGACGGGTGAACAAGCAACACCAAAGATAGTTATATCGGCGTGTCTTTGGCTTTCATCGATCATTGCTGGAAATTCCAACATATCGCGGTGCTAGTTTCAGTGATACCCGACGATCATGAAGATATCTTAGAGGCGAATATGATAACGAAACGTCTGACCGAGGTGTATGGTAGTGACATTTTGGAGATGGCAAATTAGATGATGTCGGATACAGCAGCGGCTGCCAGAGCGGTCGCCAAACATTTTTCTAAGCCCGATCAAGAGGACTACTATGCAATGCACATTATGAATTTGTGTATTAGCTACGGCCTTGGTGTGCAAACCACTACAACCTCGTATTGTCTTGAAACCAGATCAAGACAGACTAACACAAAAATAGCGACACCCGGTGGTGATTTTTTACGAAGGGAAAAGAGCTGATCAGGAACCTTCGTGCTCTATATAACTACTTCCTGTGTTGGCAACAAAAGGCCACAACTAGTGCTGTCACTCCCCGAATTGGCACCAACTATCTACCCCAAAACTCGTGTCGCCGTGTGTTGGAAGCTGCTGCTTCTCTCTATCATAAACTACAATGCCATGGCTGCTTTGTTTTTAGAGTGACAAAACATCGAATCCATATTCCTGTATCACTACGGACGAGTGGCACTTGGCAATCGAAATGGAGGCAGCGACGAGCTTTATCTCTGACTTGGCGCTCGTCGAATTTCAAGGCAAATCGATCTTTCCTTCATTTCTGCTTGTGTTTCGACATATGGCTACTGCTGATCTAAATGGCGCTCATTTTAGATGGCTGACGCTTCAGAAACCAGAGCGAGAAACCACAGAAGAATCCCAGATTAGGGAGATCAGACTCACCAACACATTTAGCGCTCCTGGCAGAGTTTGCCTGCTTGCAGTTTAGCCTAAGTTAAATTGCGATTTCCCATTGTATAAAAAACCATGATACTGACTTTGGTGCTAAATCTGAGAACAAAGAACATAGCTAGCAAAATTGCAGCTAAGAGGGGTGAAGCAACATCTCATTCGGGCAATCATCTCGAAGATTTGGTCGTCGCAGCAAGATCAAAGCTCTTCAAAGCTCACTACGACGTGTTTAAGCGTCTGCACCATCTTCCAGCGACTTCGCAAAACCTGATAATAGCCCCGTTGCGGAAACACCGGCTCCGCGCTCCAGCCAGCCTTTCCTATTTGGTGCTCCCGTCCCGTCGCCTTCTAAACAGCGCTTTCAAGACAATCAGGTTCTCGAGAAAGCTGAAGACGTGGCTCACAAGTGGATGGAGCTCGATGTCGACTGGGTGCAAGTCTCTCTGCAACATTTCCTCACACCAGAAACCAAGGAAAGCAAAATGAAAACACCGGAGCAGGTCCGACTGGAGAGGAAGAAGCTGCTGACACAAAGCACGGCGTCGAAACCGTATGGAACCTTCTTGAGCTGTACTGGCAGGTTGATATTCTACGCTGCTTTCGATAAACCGGCCAAGACCATCTTCCATCAATTGCTGTACTAGCTAGGCAGAGACTTGGCAAAGTTTCGTCGTCTGCATTCCAAGAACGTGTATTCTCTACAGTAGGAGTAATCATGGGCCCTCTGCGAACCAGAACAGATATTACGCAGCGTTCTGAGATCACCTTATAGGACCACTTTAACGGGCTCGGTCAGGGGCACGTGCGTCGTCGGAGTCAACGGGAACCATCCTGACGGGACGGCCGGGCGAGGAGTAACTACAGGGCCTCGGGTCATCCCGCCGGGAGGCACGCAGACGGTCCTGACCCCTCCGTTCCCGGGTACGGGATATCCTTCCCGACTTGTCGTTTGCCGTCCTCGGCGAACGGATCCACTGCGTACATTCCGCACGTTAGCCATATTTACTCCGTCGTTAGTAGTTTCAACCGGCAGGCGAGGCTGGAACGCCTCAGGGTAGTACTCGGTGCAGTCCTCTTTGTAGTCAGGATAGGCTGTCTGACAGTCATATAACACTTCGATGTCGTCGTCGACCCGCAGACGTTCGATGTTCTGAGCTTCGGCCATACTACGCTTCGAAGCGTTACGGCGAGTACTTGCCAAACCTAGTTCAACTAGTACTTTAGGGGAGACGATTCGTAGAGGGCTTCCCTCGCCGTATTGACGGCAAGCGTGGGATACCACACCGGCGACCACCACGATAAGAGTGTCGGGGAGACTCCAGCCAATCCACTCGAGGCAGTAGTTGGAAGCCAGTAGGAACAACAGTACAGCCTTAGCACCCACAGGTCCCAGGAGTACGAATTCCACCAGATCAACCACGTTGACGGGGACGTATAGCAGTAGGGAAAGGCATTGTAGTACCAGCCAGCGGGCGGCTTCTCCCACAGCGTACAGGCGCATTCAGGTGGGCTTGAAAGCGTCCCAGAAAGGGTTCCAATAGCGTATGCTCGAGTCCCTTGTACGGAGGAGGACTTCCGGGATGTAGTCGGAGAAAGTCACCTTGCAGGCGATCCACCAACTCCGCAACATCCGTCCATAGCGACCATACTTCTCTTCTCCTTTGAGCAGAACGATAGAAGGCACAGCGAATAGCGCACTTCATACTCCATACGCGTAGGTAGCACCTCGGAGTTGTCGTAGTTCGCTTGCTTGAAGCACGTCCCGGTACAACGACGCACAGTCGCCCCAAATATCGCAATTCATCTTGACCACACGCCACACTTGGATCAAGAACTCCCAGGTAACGTTGCGCAGAGGAGTCGTTAGGACCCAGACCGTTACGGCACCTACGTACACAGACCACAGCTCCCAGCGGGCGTACTCATAAAAAACACTAGCGTGAGGTTCCATTTAGTGGGTATAACACTCGGCAAATAAGAAACAGAGTACACCCGAGGTGAACCTTCTCGAAGTTGTTCGACTCCCATCAGTCTTAGTCGCTATCCGTCAGTAAAGGCCTGTGACTGGGAAAGGAGAACATCGATTCCTCGTCTCTTTCAAGGGTCTCTCTTGCACTTAATACGCAGTTATCACAGAAATTTTGGGAGAGACGGAACTAAAGGTCCAGGTACCGACGGTCAGTCTTCCGGCTCATTCGGCAATTTGCCTCGACCCCAGACGCTTCCCTCGGCACCCTTCCCCTTCGCTACCCCCAGTCATGGGCACTCCGCGCGGTAACGCGCCCCGCAAACTCAAGCCGTCTGGGACGTCGAGTCGTCCGACTCCGACGGTTCCTCTTCCGACGACACTCCGGCCGACGAGCGCTTCTGGGTCCTCATGCGTGACATTCTCACCGCGAACGCCAGCTCCATCGGCCTCGAGCTACTGGATGACATCGCTGTCGCAATCTTAGACGACACGGGGAAGGCCGCGGACGCTTTGACGGGGCCGATTGTGATAATGCCTAAACCGTCTCGGCAACCTACTCGCGGGAAGCCGCCTCGGCACCCACGCTTCACGCAGGACGGTCGATTTCCGCTCAAGAGCGTCAGTTCCGGCTCGACGAAGAAGAACGGAGAGTCCTCGCTCCGGTAAGAAGCGTCTGAGTCGCCCGTGGTCTTCGTTCGTGCTGCCGTTTAAGCTGTCGGATACAACCCCGTCTCCAATTGTCGACGACTTGAAGAGGATCTATTACGAGGCGGCTGAGCTTGGGCAAGAACCGTACCAGCTAGCTTATCCGTGGCCGGGTTGGCACTTGTGGTACAGCCCGCAAGAGTACCCTCACGTGCACGCTTCTCACTGGCGTTTCTGGAATGAGAACCGTTCCAAGTTCTGGGACTGGCAGACTAACGTTCCGTTGAAGACCTCCAACGCCCAGACTCAGCGTCGTAAGGCCAAGATGGCGGCGCTGGTCGCGCGCGGTGGTTTCTGAGTATTTGTATCGAGACCTGGGGTTACTTTGAATTTCTTCGTCTGTTCGAGAGCTGCGCGCACCAACGCCGTCTTATGTGGATGAGGGGACAGCCAGGTCGGAACGCCCCAGACGCCAAGTCCTACAACGGTCCAGTCATCGACAACCTGTCCAAACTCTACTCGCGTGACTCGGGAGCGTACTCGTGTAAAGTGAAGAACGCTTTTAAACCGTTCCGGATCGATGAGGGAGGCTTTACGACCATCACAGAGTTGTTGAAGCACACCGGAGCCCTGGACCCGAACAGCTCGAAGCCGGACAGTCAGCTCACAGACCGGGCCTTAGCTCTCGTTCTGCTGGACATGAAGTCGAAGGAGGGTCGCGAACCTCATTGGGTTGGAGACCGTTCGAAAAGGGGTCTGGCATGCGCTGAGCCACTGTCCTCGTCTTCAGAAGATGTCGGCCAAATTTTCGCGCGAACTTGAGAAAAGAGCGCTTCGGACACCCAGCGTACCCCCCCCCCCTAGACTCGTCTGAAGCGGACTCATCGGGATACGCGGCGTACGAGCGTACCGACGGTACTTACACGGCGGTCTGAAAGGAAACGAGTGAGGAAGAGTCAGTTTACGAAGAGGACGAAGCCGAGAGTGACTCCGAAGAACTGCGCCCCGTTAAGAAAACGCTGTGCCTGTCTTTGAGTTCTGACGAGAGTTGGGATGACGACAAGCGCCCCAACAAGCTTCTGCAGCTCTCCCACAAGCCTCTGAAGTCGAAGGAGCTCGCGAAGCGTTCCTGTTCTCCGTCACGTAGTTCTACATTCCTGAGGAAGTTTCGTGCTGGTTCGTTGCGCAAACGGCCCCCTTCACCCCCACGCGCTAAAGGCAAGCTCAAAGCGCGCGCCGCTTCGCCAGAACGTTCGGTATCTCCTCTGCGGTCGCGATCGAGGTCCCCAGTGCGCAAGAAGTCTCGGCGGTCACGTTCGGAGGAGCGTTCAGCGTCCCGGTCGAAGTCACCGACTAAGCCCTCGGCCACAAGGCGAGTAAGGAGTCCAGGCGGGACAAGGCGAGGTCACCTTCACACGCTAAGGGAGCAAAGGCACTCCCGACAAACTAACCGACGGCAAAACGACGACTCCCCCGTCAGTTCAAGCGTCGCGGTACGGTACGCGTAGGCGTTCGCAGTCGCGTTTGGCGTCTTCGTTGAAGAAGGCAGCGTCTCCTAGGAGACGCTCGGCCTCGCGGTCTCCGTCAGCACCTCGGAAGTCGAGCTCACCGGGAGACCACTCTGCCCCCAATTCGCCGACGAAGAAATTCGACAAAACAGCCTAACGTAAGGCCGCCGAGAAGTTATGATCCGTACGAGTCCAGAACCGTTCCCACAGATTGAGCGTAGGTGTAGTGGTATCGTCTTCTTTTAAGTTTCTTTTTGTTTTTCTCCACGATGCATTCCTCATTGGTCGTTTTCGTTCTTCCTCTTGAAATCGCGGTATAATTGTTTTCCTTTTCGGTAGGTAGTAGATCAGCCACTTGTAATGTAAAATCCAAAAATACACAGAGTCGTAAGAAGTGTTCTTCAGAACATTTTCGAGGAAGATGGGGCCGTGAGTTCACTCAGGCTCAATCGATCGGCCCGTCACGACTCTCTTCTCCTAGAAGAGTAGTTCCTCTTCGTCTACAGCGGCGTTAGCATCTTCCAACCGCGCGCTGCGGCGTAACTCAGTCAGGCCTTCCTCCCGACGACGGGTCTCTTGATCAGAGCAGCGTAGGTGGGCAATAGAGTGTTCCGAGGTCTCCAAAGAGTCTCATAGGTGGCCAGCAACACCAGGAACCGCTCTTCTCGGTCCTTTTTGCGTCTGGTGATTATGTCGGTCAGGTAGCAGGGAACCCCGGTCAGGGCTGTCTCTTTCCCCCCAATCAGGAGTCTCTCCACAAAGCTAGTAGATGGGAGGTCTTCTTCCGATAAAGGTCCGCCATCGTCAGTGCCAGGACTCGTCTGGACTCCATCAGGTACTTCGGACGGGAACGGTCGGCTCCACCGCCCTTGGAAACGTTTCAACCTATTGACGTTAATAGTCACAACTCGGTTGGGGTGAGAAGGAATGGCCACGCGATAGGAGTTTTCCCCCACAGTCCCGACCACCCGGTACGGGCCGTGCCACGCGAAAGCGAATTTCTTCGAGGTCTTCTCTCCGCGACGAGCCCGGAAGTACTGGTAGACCCATACCGGGTCTCCCTCCTTGAACTTAATCGACACCTGGTTACTCGGTTGTTGCTCGTGTCTGCCCTGGGCCTTCAAGAGCTGGCGCTCCATTAGTCGTCTCGTATCTTGTAGAGACAAGAATAGCTCTCGTCGGTAACTAGCGACGTCGTTACTCTTCCACCCGTCGTTCGTGTTAAGAAACGCGAGGTCCAGAGGTAACACTGGGTCCCGGCCATATAGGCTGAAGAAGGGAGAGTCTAGAAGAGCCTCGTGGTAAGATGAACGGTGCGCGAATAGTACTCGGGGTAGATACAAGTCCCAGTCGTTTTGAGCCTCGTTGACATACCTCTTTAGCATCCCGATCAGTGTACCATTGAAGCGCTCGACTAGATCCTGGGTTTGAGGGTGATAAGCAGCTTCAAACAACTTCTTGATCCCGAGTGTTTCGTAGAAGGATCGGGCCAAATTCGATATGAAGCTAGATCCTTGGTCGCTCAGCAGCTTCTCGGGGACTCCGTGCCGCGAGATCACTTCGCTCACCATTATCTCCACGAACGTTACAGTGTCTAAGCGGGTCACAGGGAACGCTTCGACCCATCGCGTAAAGTAGTCGGCGAAGACGAGTATGAACTTGTTGCCTCGAGGAGTAGCCACTAGGGGACCTATGGCATCCATTACTAGTAGAGAGAAAGGCCCGGATAGTTCTTGTACTGGCATTCGCTGCATCCGGCCAATCCTCCTAAGGCGATAGCCTTTACCACTGCCGCAAACGGTGCATTCTCGAACATATTCGGCCACATCCTTCTTCCAGCCGTGCCAGTAAGCGTTCTTGCGCACTTTGTCGAGCGTCTTAGTAACTCCGACGTGCGCGGCAAGTACATCCTTATGACAGTGATGCAGTACGGTCGATATGAAAGGCAGGGGAATCACATGTACTTCAAGAGTAGACGCGGGCCGGCGCGAGCTTTCAAGTGCACGCGACGCATGAGCACACCGCTCTTTACCGAGTAGTTAGGGGCCATCAGCAGGATCTTAGTGCGCATCTGAGGGTCCAGAGCTAGAGCTCCATCACTTAAGAACGCTATCATAGCCTGGATCCAAGGTGGCCACTTTTGTTCTTCCACGAAGCGAGTCTGTTGTAACCCGAACACATCAACTGGGGACACCAAGAGTTGGTCAGTAACTTCTTCTTCGTCGGGAGACGCTACGGGACCAGAGTCGTCCGCGTTCTCTGACAAGGGTTCCGTAGGGAGCAGGGTCGAGTCGAGAGGCGCAGTCTCCCCGACTTCGACAGTACTAGGGGGGGCTCGTCAGCATCGTTTAGTAGCTCCGCCATAGAGATGGCATTGATGGTTTGGGTGTGCAGTCTGGACAGACCATCCACATGACCCATAGAAGTACTGAGCTTGTGGAACACCTTCAAGCGTAACTGAGACAACTCCATGGCCCACCTAGCCAGCTTATCGCTACTTGTGCGGTTAGTCTCGTTGAAGACCCACGTCAATGCTTTGTGATCCGTGTACAGGTCGAGCTCGCAGCGATCCAGGTAGCAGCGGAGCTTGCGCGTGGCCCATACAATGTCCCAACACTCGATCTCCGAAGTACCGTCCTCCTTATGGACCCAGTTCTTCTCAGAGCCTACTAGTAGTTTGCTCGCATAGGCTACGACTCTCTCGCGCCCATCCACGGTTTGCATCAAGCACGCTCCCACAGCGAGTTTAGATGAGTCCACGTATAGATGGAGACGCTTGAAAAGTCGGGATACTCGAGGATAGGAGGTTCCACCAGCTTACGCTTTAGTTGCAGGAAAGCGGCTTCGCAGTCGTCGCTCCAAAAGAATCGGGCTCCCTTCATTTTGAGCCGTTCGATCGGGGCCGATATGGCCGCGTATCCCGGGATGTACCGCCTGAAGTAACTAGACAACCCAGGAACGCTCTCACAGTGTGCAAGTCGTGTGGTCTTAGCACGTTCATCACTGACTTGACTTTCTCGGGGTTGGGCAAGATGCCAGAAGGAGTGACGATGTGTCCCAAGAACGCTACTTGGTCACGAGCCCACTTACGCTTCTTCATCTTGAGCTTGAACCCAGCGGATCGTAACCGTTCCAAGACTTGTTTTTGTCGCACTAAGTGAGTAGGAAAGTCTTCGCTGAAGACCACGCAGTCGTCGAGGTACACTAGACAAATCCGCCACTTAAGGTCGACAAGCACAGTCTCCATCAGTCGTTCGAAGGCCGGTACGGAATTACACAGTCCGAACGGCATCACGAGCCACTCGAAGAGGTCATATTTGCAAGTGAAGGCAGTTTTCTCCACACTATCCACTGCCATCGGGACATTCTACTAGCCGGACGCTATGTCCATTGTAGAGAACAGTTAGCGTTCCCTAGTAATCTAGAATATCGTTAATGAGCGGCATCGGGTAGCAGTCCTTGATGGTGACAGCGTTCAGTCTTCGATAGTCAATGCAGAACCGTACTCCGCCGTCAGGTTTGCGGATCATAAGCACCGGGCTGGCCCAAGGGGTAGAAGAAGGTCATATGAGGTCTTGCATCAAGTATTCTTATATCTCGGACTCCATCACGTCTCCTTCCGCCTTGGACACTCGGTAAGGAGGTTGCTTTATAGGCGGGTGCTCTCCAGTATCAACAGAAAACTCGAGTAGGCTCGTACGTCCGGGGCGCATCGATGTTTCGACAAACATGTCCTTGAACGGTTGGATGAACTTCGTGAATATTCTCTTCTGTTCGCTCCCCAATTTGGACTCGTCAAAGTCGATCCTGAGCTCCTCCTTGAGTACTTGGTCCAATCCGGGTTCGGACCCCTGAGCGACTTCGATCGTAGTACTAGAGGCGCTAATGACCGAGTGGACTCAAAGATCTTGAGTCCATCGGTTCATAGTCAGAGTCTCGCCGGGCCGGGCGGCTTCGTGCTTCAGACCCGCCGTAGTTCCTAGCAGAAGCGTGGTCTCGGGGATCACCGTAACACTCGCCAATCTAGTACTTCTCTTGATAACAGCGTCCTCGATAGAGGGGTTGCACACTTTCACGATCACTATGTCGTCGTACACCGTGCATAGAGTCCTAGCAACTTTGATGGAGTCATCCAACTCGGCAAGTCCTTCTACGAGGACGGTGACCCCGTCAACCAGTTGACCTTGAATCTCCGGAACCACTAGAGCTTGTCCACCAGGGCAGAGTCGAATGGTTGATGAGATGCGGGACAGGTAAGATTCCTCCACTCGAGGAGATCCCAGAGGAAACACCTCACCCGTGTCTTTTAGCGTAACATTACTCTCATCCAAGTCTACCACGGCGCCGAAGTCCTTGAGAGCGTTGGTGCCCAGGATGGCGTCGACGTGTAGCGTAGGTACGACGGCAAACGGTATCTTCCTCTCGACGGAGCCCAACGTCACTGGCAGGTAGATTACTCCTTCGACATCGAGCGCAGACCTGGACACACCGTTCAGACTACCAACGTAGGGTATGCGAGTGGAGTTGGTTAAGCCGAGACGCTTTAATACCCGCCGGTGCACTAGGCACGCTACGGCCCCGGAGTCGATGAGAAGTTCGGGCGGGGTTTTTTCGATAAACCCCCACGATAGAGCTTCCACACACCTCACTGATCCGATCACCCGCTTGCCGAGGGGGGCGACCCCTTCTTCTTCTTCAGCTGGCCAGTTTCTTGTAGCGCTCTGTACTTCCACCAGGCCCGGCTTGGGGCGGGGTTCCGGATCGTCGGTGACGACGTTCACATAGCCGTACAACCCATTTTCCTTATCTCGGGAAGAACAGCTCCGTCCGAGGGCTTCGGTACGGTCGTTGAACAGAGAGGAACAGTCGAAACTGACTTGCTTCGGTTTTGGGGAGTACGTAGGACCAGGACCCTTCCTACGACAGAGTTGGCAGGGCGTACTTCTCTCGAGGTTCTTTAAGCGTAGCTGATCCGCATCCTTCTCGTAGAGGTCCGAAATCATTTTAGCTAGTAATTCCTTCAACCGCGAATCAGCGGGAGCAACAACGCGATCGAGTAAGTCCTTGGTCCTGGTTAGAAGGTCTTGGAGCTCAGTGGGGGTCGGGGAGTTATCTTTCCTCTCTTCTTCTTGTGATCCTTCGTCAATACACCCTTCACACCAGCCACCTCCACTTGAAGCTTCAGTCTTTACGAGAAGGTATACTGCTCGCCGCACCACGGCACGCCAAGGGTTAGGCACCATACCTCGAGTGTCCAGCAAACCGTGCTCGGTTTCACTGAGGTCAGAGGGCCTCTCTGGAGAGCTTCCCAGGGCCAGCGCGATATTATCTTTCACTACGGAGGGGCCCACGGGACACACTTCTCCCGGCAGAGGAGGTATGGTCAGCTTCGGGAAGTGCACTATCGGCTTGGGCACATCCTGCCACAAGAACATCTTCGTCGAGGTCCCGCCCCCTTCGTCTCGGTAATCTGAGTCGTCCGAAGTCACAGAGTTGATCCGGACCGGCGATTCCTCTTTGAAGTTACGGTTGGCGCGCTTTGCTTCTCCGGACGAGGCCAGCGTCTTTTGGAACCATTCCAACCAGTACTCCGGAGTAGATAGCCGACCGGGGGAAGAATCTCGGGTCCTCGATAGTTTCTCTTCGTGGATGTCAAGCAGGACACTCAATTCGGCAAGCGATAACTCCTTCGATTGTTCCACATTTTCGACCAACCGGCGCTTTAGTTCTACCTCATCGAGAGGGAACAGTCGGTCTTCGAGTTCTTTGTCATACTCTTCTTTCTCTTCTGCCAGCTCGGAAGGCTTCCCTTCTTCCAAAGTATCTCGTTCTTCTTTGGTGAACACCCTCGCGAAGGAAGGCTCCTTCTCTGGTTCATCCTTTGGTGACTTAGTACTGGCGACGTCCTCCGAGTCCTTTTCGGAGGCGTCGTTTCTTCCGGGAACGGCCACGTCTTCCTCTCGCTCACGTGGTTCCTTCGAGACTGGGACACTAGTTTATGTAGCTCCACACTCTTCTAGGGGTGGGCTTTCGAGTACCTCCGTCACGTCTTGGGGTAACTCCTCCTGTAGAGGGTGGTCATTGTACTCACCCTTCCCCTCGTCTTGATCTAGCACGCTCGAAACCACACTCTTGTGGTTGGTTGACGTCGACGGGTAGTCTCGTTCCGCCGAGGTCGCGGCTCTTCCGCTTCACCTTCCTTGGTTAGTTCCTCGTCCACTGCTTCGATTTCACTCTCTTGGTCATCTCTCGTAACCACTCCTTGGTTCGCACTGGAGCGTTCGTCAATGTTCGCGGCTATCAAGGGACCGTTCCATACGGGTCCCGAGCCTACCTTCGTCACAAACGCTTCTTGCTCCATCCTCAAACTGCCGACTGCATTTGGGACCACCGACACCCTGTTCCACACGGGCGCCGTATATCCGTCATCCACAAGCGGCAGTAGCTCTTCAGTTCTCGTCATATGTTCGTTGCTCACAGTCGTTTCATTTCTTTCCAGTAAGGCGGAACTCATCCCACCTCCAACGGGACACACTTCATACCTCTCGGTCGACTCCCCCGTGGAGTTCAAAGTGTTCCCATTTGTGTCGATCCATAGACAAGAGGAAGGATCGACACTCCCTCCCCCTCCCTCTCGCCCCCATCATTGCTGGTTGGGCGCTTGTCCTAGGACAGGTCCCGCCGTTGCCCCTGCCGGACCGCCGAGTCTCTTCAGTGACGTCTTTAGAGGGCACTCCGCCAGCATGTGACCCGATTCATCACACAGGAAGCACTTGCGACTGTTCCTCGGCTGAGTGCTCCGAAATCCGCTAGGAGGGCCACGCTCACACTCAGGACCGATGTGGCCCACTTCCTTTCAGTGAGGACAGGTGGCTTTGCCGCGACGACAGTGAATTCGACTACACCCCAGAGTGTGACATAACCGCTCACGAGAAGACCATTTTGAGTGCGCAAGTCCGGACCCACACGAACACCCCTGATAGGCGTAATAGGAAGCGTTCCGGTAGGTTGATAGTGCAGGGAGGCGCTCGGATCAGGAGGAGAGTAGACAGCAGCCACATTCATCGCCGGGGGGCATAGACGGCTGTCAAGGGACGCTCCATCAACTGCTACTGTTGTTGGAGCTGCTTCTGTTGCTGCTGAGCGAGTAGATTCTGCGTCTGCTGCATCATGTTCATTATGCGTTCGAGGACAGCGTTCTCTTGGGAAGCTCCAGGGGACGGCACATTGCCGAACTCGGAGTCATCTTCAACCGGACGATGCATATTCTTGAGGAGCAACATGGCCACAGCCGCAGGGATGGAGTCAATCATGGTCGTGGTGAGAACGTTCCTCCAATCTCGATTCCGAAGTCCGGACAGAAAGTACTGGTAACGCATTTGAGGATCGTAGCACTGTGCATCGTCGCAGAGGCTCGAAATCATGTCACCCCACACTTCGGCGGACATCCCCGGGATCGCTTAGGGTTCTTAAGGCTCTCGATCAGTTGCAACGGAGTTTGACTGATGAACTGGTTGTGGAACCGAGTTCTCAGGGCCTCGAAGCTGCTGATACGCGAGTACACCCACCAATCGTCGCCAACCTTGCCCTTCAAGCACTCTCGGAAAGCGCTGAGTCGCAGAGGCTCATCCAACCCGATAGTGGCGCTCTCGAAGGCCTCCCAGAATGATCGAGCCTTTTCCACCGACGCTCCCTCCGAGTAGAACGGTTGGAGCATACGGATAGCGTTCCAGATGTTAGTGGGCATACCATACTGGCCACTAGTCGTCGAAGGCGTATTACCATACGTAGGCGAAGCGTAGTAGAAGTTACCTCCATCTCCCCCATACGCAAGACCTTGATGGGTTCCGGCAGAGGCCGTAGTTCCTCCATTTCCTCGTGAAGCTCCGGCGGATCCCGAAGGGTCGACTCCGTACGCGATTCCACCGGTAGTCGAAGTTCAAGACCCCGGGTCTTGCGTAATAATTCGAACGGTAGGCGCTGGGGCTTGACAGGGAACACTCTGAGGTGCGGGAACCGTTACTGCTGGGGCGCTCCCCGCGCCACCTCGCAAGCCACCAGAGGGTTGGAGACCCCAAGGAGGAGCGTAAGAGGTCCTCGGAGGAATATTCGCCGGGGAAGCACGTCCACTGTTCTCAGGAACAGTCGGTAGAGAGAAGAACGGGTTGAAATCCTGCCCATACGTCGTAGTTGGGATTCGGATTGTGAAACCTTGGTACGACGGGATTGCAGTTCTTACTCGGGTCGTAGGAGGGGGAGTCCTCACGAGACTGTTCTCTCCATAGCGGCCGCAATCTCAGGAGAAGCCACGGACCTCAACCAGTTGAGGGACTTGAGCCAGCCTTGCACCGTACATCGGCCGCCTTCGCCGTCCAGGGTCAGCATCGGGCCCAATTCTTCCGTAGTGAAGGTCGCAGGGACCCCGGAGCCTAAAGCGTCCGCGGGTGGCTCGACACCAGTACTAGAGCTGTTCCCTCCAAGCCGGTTAGCGGCTTGGTCCACGATGTTCTGCACGTTTTGGAGGCCTTGCGTAGTCGACAGACTGGTTCGCATCCTCGAAGGTAGGCTCCCAGTCTGACCTTCTTCTTCTCGGATGGTGGCGCTCACATCTTCTCTGGTGCTAGTAGACGACATCTCGTCCTTCCTTCTAACGTTCTCCGCGAGTCTTCACTTTAAACAAGACCTTCTCCAGCAAGCCGACTACCCTGCTTCTCCACCAGATGTCGTATACCTCCTCTTCCTTCAAGGGTCGGGTAGTCCGCGGCTGTTCAGGGAGTACGGTCTTGCTCAGTGGCTGTAGGAACGGTAGATATGAATGCTTGTAAGATGTAATAGAAGTTTGTTTATTGGCTTGGCTTCCTCTTGAGTAGAAGGAGGAAAATATAAGACTGAGAGCTAATTGGAAGAGAGGTCTAACACCTTCTCGACCATACATACACTACACTACTTCTCTTATACTAAAAAGAAGAATTCACTTCGTTTGTCGACATCCTCGTGGGACAACGGGTAGTTCTGGGAAGGGTCTTGATGACGCGAGGTGCTTTGGTCCCACGACGCCAAGACACCGGCGTTCTGATACCACCTAATAGGACCACCCTAACGGGCTCAGTCAGGGGCACGTGCGTCGTCGGAGTCAACGGAAACCATCCTGACGGGACGGCCAGGCGAGGAGTAACTACAGGGCCTCGGGTCATCCCGCCGGGAGGCACGGCTCCTGGAATGACCCCTCCGTTCCCGGGTACGATACATTTCGGTATCGGTTTCCTGCTAGAGGTGCCTCTTGAATGTCCGTTACTACGATCATTCACTCTCAGAACACTTACATCAATCGAACACGCATCAACGGAACTGAGACTATGTTCGAACCATATCTGACTCTCAGTATGCGTTTTACGATAATGAATGATAATATCAAGGCCGTTTGGTCTGGAGCGCTTAATCGCGCTGATTATTTTTATGTGCGTTTTGTACGTGGTCTCGACCAAAGTTATGTCAGTCAAGTAATCTGAAACGGAGTACAAAATATGCCTTTTTAATAGAATCCCATTACGGTCGGTACATACCAATTATAAAAATACCGGAGCTTTGAGACTCAACATGGTGTGGTCCACAATACAACTTCAACTTTCACATTTGGCTCGGTAGCTGCTACGAATAGCAGCAAACACAATCGTTTTCTGCTGCTATCGGTACTGCCTGAACTTATTGCTGCCATGGTCCATCGACCCCGTGTGGTCCTGTATGATGCAACGAATGGGGATCACACGGCTTCTGGCTATGTGGACCCTATCTCGCCTACTGAGAGCGAGGGCGAGGAGGTTTACAACCCCATCACAGGCATGTTCGAGCGCGTGGGGTTGTCGCGATACTCCAAGTCAGGATTCCGTAACCAGATAAACCAGTATGCTTTCCAAACGACACCTCCACAGCCCGAGGTTATCTACCCAGATCGTGTCCGCAGATGCGCGTTCTTGCGGGAACCAACGACACAGATTATGCTAGGTGCCATTGCTGGTCTGCTACTGGGTATGATTCTAGCCAACCTGGACGTCTCGGACAATGTCGGCACTCTCGTAAATTTGCCGGGAAAAGTGTTTCTCCAGGTCCTCAAGTGCTTCGTGATCCCCATGGTATTCACAAGTTTGTCCACAACTGTTGCTGACATCGTACTGCTCGGAAAAGTATCAATCGTCGGTACTCGCACAGCTTTGATATTCACGGGCTTGTCTTTCACAGGATCGGCGCTGTCACTCTCGATCTCAATGCTTTTGCGTGATCTTGTGCCACACACGAAGGGCGTAGTCGCGGAGACTTCATCGGCTTTCTTCAGTATTTTGTGCGAGAATGGTAATTTCTTCACGTACAACTACACAGGCGCAGCCTTGTGTTCTGCGACTTCGCAGGACGGCACGACGCGGTTCGAGTTTTTCGACCCCACGAGGGTCCTTCTGAATGATGGCACAGCTAGTACCGCAGCTACCGTGTCGATGCAAATCACGGATATCCTGAACCAGCTCGTTCCGTCCAATATTTTCTCGAGTTTTGAGCAAGATCTGATACTGAGTGTAACCACGTTCGCCATCGCCTTCGGAGCTGCTGCAGTCAAAACTAGTTCTCGCGAGAGCAGCCCCTTACTTGACGTACTCAAGCAAATGAACAAGGTGTTCTTTCGAGTGATTAGTAAGGCAATCGACTGGAGCCCGCTTGCCGTGATGTCACTCGTGGCCGGCTCGTTATCAGGACAAGAAATGCTGGGCGAAGCTGCACGACACGTGGGTATACTTGTGCTGTGCACGGTCCTCTCGATAGTGATCTTTGAGCTGGTTTTCTTCCCCATCTTGTTGTGGGTGACGCTGCGGAAGAATCCTTTCCCATACATGCGCGCCATGCTCCCAGCAGCGATGTTTGCACTGGGTTCATCGTCATCACTCGTGACACTGCCAGTGACTCTGCGGTGTGTAGAGTCCACTCGCGAGGTTCCTCGTAGCCTTGTGCAGTTTGTGGTCACCATCGGCTGCATACTTCACAAGAACGGATCGGCCATTTATTTTCCATGCGCCTTAGTTTTCTTGGTCTCCACAAGCGAGAGTGCAGTGTCGTTGGGTTGGCTGCAGCTTGTTCTCATTTTGCTCTTGTCAGTGCTAGGCTCTATGGGCACGGCACCCATTCCAAATTCAAGCGTCGTCATGATCTACTCCATCTGGACGACGATTTACCCCAGCGACGAAGTTCCCGCGAGCTACAGCTACTTAGTGGCCATCAGCTGGCTCCTCGGGAGACTAGTGACTGTGTGCAATATTGTTGGCGACGGATACGTGGCTCGCATAATCGCCGAGCAAATTGAAGACGAAGATGTCGACGACTGCGAGATGCAGTGAGTAAACTTCCGGTAAATAAGTACTTCGAAGTAACATCAGAATCTGAAACTCGGATTCAGACGAATTGATTGCCTTATCGCATTCACGCATCAATGGGAGGCCTTCAGGACTCCAACGTGCCTGATAGAAAACCCTGAAGTCCCGTAATGCCTTCATCTTACACAAAACTGTCTGTACCAATCTCGGCCATTCCGCACAGTGCTGCCACACTAGGTGAGCTTGAATCTCACATATACATGTATGTCAGCAAGTCACGGGTACGCCTTTGGTGCATGAGTGGTCACGTGAATTCACTTCTCTCACGTTTGTGAGCGTCAACGAATGGATGCTTTACTGCAGGACGTAGGATACTGTACGTGCTAGGTCCAGTAGCTGGACCAGCTGTAGCCATTGTTACCGATTGGTCGAAAAGACTTAAAAAACGCTGATTGGCTATGTGGGGTACAGCTCACAGCCCAGTGCAAAAGTCCACGCGTCGGGCTTGAGACTTCTAGTAAGCATGCCTTGCTTCCTGACCGAGTGTGACCCCATGGAGGAGGCCAAGCGCTTCGGCATGGCCATGGCAGGCCTGTACGTGTACCATTTTGTGATGGACACGGTGTTCATTCGTCCGACAGTGCGCTACATGATGCGCAAGGGCTGGCTGACCAAGGACAAGGAGGACAAGATGCGCGAGTCTTTGTACAAGAATGCCGCCGTCGGCGCATTCCACATATTCGGGCATTTTGTCGGCTGGAACGAGTCGTGGTTTCTCAACAAGGAGGAGTACTTCAAGGACTTCCCGTATGTGGCCAACGAGGCCCAGCGCTGGTACTACATGATTTACCTGAGCTTCTGGTTCCAGAGCATCGACTTCATGCTCAACGTCACCAACAAGCACTACACGGTCAAGCGCAAGGATAACGCCGAGATGCTCGTGCACCACTTTGCCACTATCTCGCTTATGCTTTTCTCGTACTACGTCGATCTTACCAAGATCGGCATTTGTGTGCTCATGATTCACGACGTCAATGACCTGCTGCTTGAGACCGGTGCGCACGCGGATTTGAGAATGCCCTGTGAGTGGTGGGCTGACTGATGCTTGTTTCTTTTTGTTGTAATAGCCAAGGTGTTTGTTTTATCTGCAGTGGGAGACAGTAGCGAACGTTTTCTTTCTGCCTATTCGCGCTCGTATGGTTCCTGGTGCGCTGGTTTTTCTACTCGTACAACATCCTGCACAGCGCGTACTCATTCGCCTACCAGGACATCATCGCACCGATCACATAGGCCGGGCAGCTTCCATGGCATCAGTGCCCCTGTGTGGAATTTGGGCCTGGGGTTAATCCACTTTCGGCTTTCTTGTGTCTGGCTGTTGGGGCTCCACATCTACTGGGGGGGTTTTTGATTCGTTCAAGATGGTGATCAAGGCGCTGGGGCCACCCGGAAATTTAAAAAAAAAAACTCCCCCAACCAACTCGGAAGGCCAAGAAAGGAACAAGCCCGTCCTATAAAAAATCCAAAAAAATTCACCC